>NC_086448.1:337201624-337444124 GCF_028390025.1 Pseudophryne corroboree | reverse complement strand
CCAGCTTCTTCTGCAAAAGCCTGATGAGGGGAATGACCTGACTCAGGCTGGCAGTGTCTGAACTGACTTCACGTGTGGCAAGTTCAAAGGGCATCAGAACCTTGCACAACGTTGAAATCATTCTCCACTGCACTTGAGACAGGTGCATTCCATCTCCTATATCGTGCTCAATTGTATAGGCTTGAATGGCCTTTTGCTGCTCCTCCAACCTCTGAAGCATATAGAGGGTTGAATTCCACCTCGTTACCACTTCTTGCTTCAGATGATGGCAGGGCAGGTTCAGTAGTTTTTGGTGGTGCTCCAGTCTTCTGTACGTGGTGCCTGTACGCCGAAAGTGTCCCGCAATTTTTCTGGCCACCGACAGCATCTCTTGCACGCCCCTGTCGTTTTTTAAAAAATTCTGCACCACCAAATTCAAGGTATGTGCAAAACATGGGACGTGCTGGAATTTGCCCATATTTAATGCACACACAATATTGCTGGCGTTGTCCGATGCCACAAATCCACAGGAGAGTCCAATTGGGGTAAGCCATTCCGCGATGATCTTCCTCAGTTGCCGTAAGAGGTTTTCAGCTGTGTGCTATTCTGGAAAGCGGTGATACAAAGCGTAGCCTGCCTAGGAAAGAGTTGGCGTTTGCGAGATGCTGCTACTGGTGCCGCCGCTGCTGTTCTTGCGGCGGGAGTCCATACATCTACCCAGTGGGCTGTCACAGTCATATAGTCCTGACCCTGCCCTGCTCCACTTGTCCACATGTCCGTGGTTAAGTGGACATTGGGTACAACTGCATTTTTTAGGACACTGGTGAGTCTTTTTCTGACGTCCGTGTACATTCTCTGTATCGCCTGCCTAGAGAAGTGGAACCTAGATGGTATTTGGTAACGGGGGCACACTGCCTCAATAAATTGTCTAGTTCCCTGTGAACTAACGGCGGATACCGGACGCACGTCTAACACCAACATAGTTGTCAAGGACTCAGTTATCCGCTTTGCAGTAGGATGACTGCTGTGATATTTCATCTTCCTCGCAAAGGACTGTTGAACAGTCAATTGCTTACTGGAAGTAGTACAAGTGGGCTTACGACTTCCCCTCTGGGATGACCATCGACTCCCAGCGGCAACAACAGCAGCGCCAGCAGCAGTAGGCGTTACACGCAAGGATGCATCGGAGGAATCCCAGGCAGGAAAGGACTCGTCAGACTTGCCAGTGACATGGCCTGCAGGACTATTGGCATTCCTGGGGAAGGAGGAAATTGACACTGAGGGAGTTGGTGGGGTGGTTTGCGTGAGCTTGGTTACAAGAGGAAGGGATTTACTGGTCAGTGGACTGCTTCCGCTGTCACCCAAAGTTTTTGAACTTGTCACTGACTTATTATGAATGCGCTGCAGGTGACGTATAAGGGAGGATGTTCCGAGGTGGTTAACGTCCTTACCCCTACTTATTACAGCTTGACAAAGGGAACACACGGCTTGACACCTGTTGTCCGCATTTCTGGTGAAATACCTCCACACCGAAGAGCTGATTTTTTTGGTATTTTCACCTGGCATGTCAACGGCCATATTCCTCCCACGGACAACAGGTGTCTCCCCGGGTGCCTGACTTAAACAAACCACCTCACCATCAGAATCCTCCTGGTCAATTTCCTCCCCAGCGCCAGCAACACCCATATCCTCCTCATCCTGGTGTACTTCAACACTGACATCTTCAATCTGACTATCAGGAACTGGACTGCGGGTGCTCCTTCCAGCACTTGCAGGGGGCATGCAAATAGTGGAAGGCGCATGCTCTTCACGTCCAGTGTTGGGAAGGTCAGGCATCGCAAACGACACAATTGGACTCTCCTTGTGGATTTGGGATTTCAAAGAACGCACAGTTCTTTGCGGTGCTTTTGCCAGCTTGAGTCTTTTCAGTTTTCTAGCGAGAGGCTGAGTGCTTCCATCCTCATGTGAAGCTGAACCACTAGCCATGAACATAGGCCAGGGCCTCAGCCGTTCCTTGCCACTCCGTGTGGTAAATGGCATATTGGCAAGTTTACGCTTCTCCTCCGACAATTTTATTTTAGGTTTTGGAGTCCTTTTTTTTCTGATATTTGGTGTTTTGGATTTGACATGCTCTGTACTATGACATTGGGCATCGGCCTTGGCAGACGACGTTGCTGGCATTTCATCGTCTCGGCCATGACTAGTGGCAGCAGCTTCAGCACGAGGTGGAAGTGGATCTTGATCTTTCCCTAATTTTGGAACCTCAACTTTTTTGTTCTCCATATTTTATAGGCAGAACTAAAAGGCACCTCAGGTAAACAATGGAGATGGATGGATTGGATAGTTTACTAGTATACAATTATGGACGGACTGCCACGGTTAGGTGGTATAAAAAAACCACGGTTAGGTGGTATATATTATAATAATAATACAATTATGGATGGACGGACTGCCTGCCGACTGCCGACACAGAGGTAGCCACAGCCGTGAACTACCGCACTGTACACTGGTTGATAAAGAGATAGTAGTATACTCGTAACAACTAGTATGACACTATGACGACGGTATAAAGAATGGAAAAAAAACCACGGTTAGGTGGTATATATTATAATAATAATACAATTATGGATGGACGGACTGCCTGCCGACTGCCGACACAGAGGTAGCCACAGCCGTGAACTACCGCACTGTACACTGGTTGATAAAGAGATAGTAGTATACTCGTAACAACTAGTATGACACTATGACGACGGTATAAAGAATGCAAAAAAAACCACGGTTAGGTGGTATATATTATAATAATAATACAATTATGGATGGACGGACTGCCTGCCGACTGCCGACACAGAGGTAGCCACAGCCGTGAACTACCGCACTGTACACTGGTTGATAAAGAGATAGTAGTATACTCGTAACAACTAGTATGACACTATGACGACGGTATAAAGAATGAAAAAAAAACCACGGTTAGGTGGTATATATTATAATAATAATACAATTATGGATGGACGGACTGCCTGCCGACTGCCGACACAGAGGTAGCCACAGCCGTGAACTACCGCACTGTACACTGGTTGATAAAGAGATAGTAGTATACTCGTAACAATTAGGATGACACTATGACGGTATAAAGAATGAAAAAAAAACCACGGTTAGGTGGTAGGTATATAATAATAAATAATACAATTCTGGTCGGACGGACTGCCTGCCGTGTGCCGACACAGAGGTAGCCACAGCCGTGAACTACCGCACTGTACACTGGTTGATAAAGAGATAGTAGTATACTCGTAACAATTAGGATGACACTATGACGGTATAAAGAATGAAAAAAAAAACACGGTTAGGTGGTAGGTATATAATAATAAATAATACAATTCTGGTCGGACGGACTGCCTGCCGTGTGCCGACACAGAGGTAGCCACAGCCGTGAACTACCGCACTGTACACTGGTTGATAAAGAGATAGTAGTATACTCGTAACAATTAGGATGACACTATGACGGTATAAAGAATGAAAAAAAAACCACGGTTAGGTGGTAGGTATATAATAATAAATAATACAATTCTGGTCGGACGGACTGCCTGCCGTGTGCCGACACAGAGGTAGCCACAGCCGTGAACTACCGCACTGTACACTGGTTGATAAAGAGATAGTAGTATACTCGTAACAACTAGTATGACACTATGACGACGGTATAAAGAATGCAAAAAAAACCACGGTTAGGTGGTATATATTATAATAATAATACAATTATGGATGGACGGACTGCCTGCCGACTGCCGACACAGAGGTAGCCACAGCCGTGAACTACCGCACTGTACACTGGTTGATAAAGAGATAGTAGTATACTCGTAACAACTAGTATGACACTATGACGACGGTATAAAGAATGGAAAAAAAACCATGGTTAGGTGGTATATATTATAATAATAATACAATTATGGATGGACGGACTGCCTGCCGACTGCCGACACAGAGGTAGCCACAGCCGTGAACTACCGCACTGTACACTGGTTGATAAAGAGATAGTAGTATACTCGTAACAACTAGTATGACACTATGACGACGGTATAAAGAATGCAAAAAAAACCACGGTTAGGTGGTATATATTATAATAATAATACAATTATGGATGGACGGACTGCCTGCCGACTGCCGACACAGAGGTAGCCACAGCCGTGAACTACCGCACTGTACACTGGTTGATAAAGAGATAGTAGTATACTCGTAACAACTAGTATGACACTATGACGACGGTATAAAGAATGAAAAAAAAACCACGGTTAGGTGGTATATATTATAATAATAATACAATTATGGATGGACGGACTGCCTGCCGACTGCCGACACAGAGGTAGCCACAGCCGTGAACTACCGCACTGTACACTGGTTGATAAAGAGATAGTAGTATACTCGTAACAATTAGGATGACACTATGACGGTATAAAGAATGAAAAAAAAACCACGGTTAGGTGGTAGGTATATAATAATAAATAATACAATTCTGGTCGGACGGACTGCCTGCCGTGTGCCGACACAGAGGTAGCCACAGCCGTGAACTACCGCACTGTACACTGGTTGATAAAGAGATAGTAGTATACTCGTAACAATTAGGATGACACTATGACGGTATAAAGAATGAAAAAAAAACCACGGTTAGGTGGTAGGTATATAATAATAAATAATACAATTCTGGTCGGACGGACTGCCTGCCGTGTGCCGACACAGAGGTAGCCACAGCCGTGAACTACCGCACTGTACACTGGTTGATAAAGAGATAGTAGTATACTCGTAACAATTAGGATGACACTATGACGGTATAAAGAATGAAAAAAAAACCACGGTTAGGTGGTAGGTATATAATAATAAATAATACAATTCTGGTCGGACGGACTGCCTGCCGTGTGCCGACACAGAGGTAGCCACAGCCGTGAACTACCGCACTGTACACTGGTTGATAAAGAGATAGTAGTATACTCGTAACAATTAGGATGACACTATGACGGTATAAAGAATGAAAAAAAAACCACGGTTAGGTGGTAGGTATATAATAATAAATAATACAATTCTGGTCGGACGGACTGCCTGCCGTGTGCCGACACAGAGGTAGCCACAGCCGTGAACTACCGCACTGTACACTGGTTGATAAAGAGATAGTAGTATACTCGTAACAATTAGGATGACACTATGACGGTATAAAGAATGAAAAAAAAACCACGGTTAGGTGGTAGGTATATAATAATAAATAATACAATTCTGGTCGGACGGACTGCCTGCCGTGTGCCGACACAGAGGTAGCCACAGCCGTGAACTACCGCACTGTACACTGGTTGATAAAGAGATAGTAGTATACTCGTAACAATTAGGATGACACTATGACGGTATAAAGAATGAAAAAAAAACCACGGTTAGGTGGTAGGTATATAATAATAAATAATACAATTCTGGTCGGACGGACTGCCTGCCGTGTGCCGACACAGAGGTAGCCACAGCCGTGAACTACCGCACTGTACTGTGTCTGCTGCTAATATAGACTGGTTGATATTTAAAGAGATATTAGTAGTATACAACAATACTATACTGGTGGTCAGGCACTGGTCACCACTCCTGCAGCAAAAGTGTGCACTGTTAATTAATATAATTGTACTCCTGGCTCCTGCTAACAACCTGCAGTGCTCCCCAGTCTCCCCCACAATTAATTATAAGCTTTTAATTTATACATTGATGACTGTGCAGCACACTGGGCTGAGCTGAGTGCACACAGACTGAGTCACACTGTGTGACTGACTGTGCTGTGTATCGTTTTTTTTTTCAGGCAGAGAACGGATATAGCAGAGAGAAGTGAACGGATATATTATATTAAATAAAAGTTAACTAGCAACTGCACTGGTCACTGACTGTGGTAAACTAACTCTGTCTGCGACTCTGCACAATCTCTCTCTATCTAATCTATCTATCTCTATTCTAATGGAGAGGACGCCAGACACGTCCTCTCCCTATCAATCTCAATGCACGAGTGAAAATGGCGGCGACGCGCGGCTCCTTATATAGAATCCGAGTCTCGCGATAGAATCCGAGCCTCGCGAGAATCCGACAGCGTCATGATGACGTTCGGGCGCGCTCGGGTTAACCGAGCAAGGCGGGAAGATCCGAGTCGCTCGGACCCGTGGAAAAAAAAGTGAAGTTCGTGCGGGTTCGGATTCAAAGAAACCGAACCCGCTCATCTCTAATATATATGCATGTATATATATCACATGTGTGTGTGTGTGTGTTTATATGTATGTATATACATGTGTATATATGTATGCACAAATTGCACATGGATATATATGTACTATAATTAAAATAAAGTAAACTTTTATTAAGCACTTACAAGTGCCACCAGGAAGACAGCAGGCTGCAGAGGACACTAGACAGCCATTAATAATACTCATGCAGCAAAAAAATAAATAAGTATATATATATATATTTTTTTGTTGGTGGAGGGGGGTTTCTGGGTGCTTGGACCGCCCCCCCCCCGGGTGCGCCACTGCCTTTTCTGAGCGGTTAGCGCCAGCCCTGGACAGAGCAGCAGCTATCCTACTAGGTCTCTTTTACTAACTTGCCAGTTAACCCATGCACAGTTTTTCAACTGACATACACGACCATTTGTACATTTAAGCCACAATTGCTAATGTATGAATATGCATGGTTTTTCATTTGATAATAATTATCCGACTACTGCATATTTTAGCCACATGTCAACAACTGCATGACTTTTTGTGGCACTGTTCTTCTGATCTGTGCCAACCAGCACACTATACACAGTGGCGTTTCTCTGTAGTCTCAAGAGACTACAGTACACTTATTACTGTGACATTTCGTGATTTGTACTATTAGTATCCTAATTTGACTCTCTCATCATCACCACTTGTGTATAGCTGCATTGTTTCACACTACTTTTACTTCTTGGCATTATATCAGCCACTATAATGACAACATCATTTATTGCTATTTTATAGCAGAATATTTCATCATATTTTCATAGTATTGATCTTTTGTGGTTGAGTGTCACTGTGGTTGAAAATGATGAGTCTGCTCATATCATAGAACACTGCATTTGTCATTTGATATTAGATTCCAGACTTTTTTCATAGCAGCATGGTACTGTAAATATATTATTATATGGGACTGCCTATGTGTTTGAATTAAGTCATTGTACTCAAATATTTCATTTATTACCTCTAAGATTTTTGCCAATACAGGTATTTAGAGTCTGATTCTAATTGTTATGCCTCACGTGACAGCTTATCTCTGAGGCTACCACTTATTTATTCTAATTGTACTTATTAAAACTTAATTTTTAATTCTTTCATAGACTTAGTGCCCCTAAAAAGAGAGTTTCTTTCCTTTTTCTTTTTTATATTTGACACTAACATTTACACTCTGGGTCCACCCCCACCTGTGATATTGGATATGCTGATAGTATTTTATGTCTTTTTTGATGTGGTTTGTTCTATTATGCCTTTTTTTAATACCCCTATCTTAATTGCTGTGCTCACTGACTGTATTCCCAACTCCCCCTCCTTCCTGCAAAACACACATGTGGCTTCTATAAAGTATCTCTGCAGCAAATACTCATAGGCAGTGGCGGATTGGCCATAGGGTTCACAGGGAAGATTCCCGGTGGGCCGACGCACCCGTGGGGCCTGTTTTGTTTGAGGACATGTGGTCCTTTTTATAGACATAATGAATAAGATGCAAAATAATTTGCATATGTGAAAATTACTTTGCCACTTAGCCTGTGATTGCAGATGATCTAGTGTATGCTGTCTGCCTGCTTGGCTGACATATAAGATTGAGTGAGTAGTGATTGGGATATGGTTGGTGTAATAAGCAAGAAAATATATCTTTCTAAAGAATTATATAGTTTCCTAAATTCTGAAGGTGTATCATATAATGTGCTCATAATATTTAATTTTATTTCTTTTTAACTTCTCCCTTGATGCTGGACATGCCCACTATCTGGAAAGTCTTGGGGGGAGGGTGCTGCTGCCATGGCCCATGGCTAGACCTTACACCTCTGCTGCTGCCCATGTGGGGCCACTAGCACCAATTCTTCCAGGGCCGCTTTTTGTTCCCAATCCGCCCCTGCTCATAGGGGCTAATTTAGACCTGTTCGCTCGCTAGGTTTTTTTTGCAGTCCTGCATATGCATAGTCGCCGCCCATAGGTGAGTGTATTTTCGCTTTGCAAGTGTGTAGCAGAGCTGTACAAACAGATTTTGTGCAGTCTCTGAGTAGGCCAGGACTTACTCAGCTGCTGTGAACACTTCAGCCTGTCCGGGACCGGAATTGACGTCAGGAACCCTCCCTGCAAACGTTTGGACACGCCTGCGTTTTTCCAAACACTCCCGGAAAACGGTCAGTTGACACCCACAAACGCCTTCTTCCTGTCAATCTCCTTGCGAACGAACGGATCCTTCACACAAACCCATCGCTGAGCGGCGATCCGCTTTGAACCCGTGTGATGCGCCTGTGCATTGCAGTGCATATGCATGCGCAGTTTAGACCTGATCGCCCGCTATACATAAATACAGTCTAGTGATCAGGTCTGAATTAGCCCCATAGAAAATATAAATACAGTATTATATATTATCACTTAGAAGTGCAAAATATTCAATGTTAATACAATTTTAAATACAATACATATATATATATATCACACATATAAATATATAACTACATACAATATATCACACATATAAAGCAGATATGATTTGTATGCGAATAGGAGCAATTAGATTTTGCTTCAAATTCAGTTAGTGGATTACAGCTGAATAAAACTGCACTCAGATTGGTGGTGTTGCTCTATAAATATCAGATTCAAAAAGAATGTCCCACTTATATCCCATTTAGTTTCTTTCAAATATTCAACAGGCGCCATCCATATATAACATATTTAAAATGCAGAGTTTTGGAAGCCAGTCCTCACTGCTCCATGCTCAACCTCCCCCTCTTTCTGGAGATACAGTAGATAGAAGTCCCTGGTGATCTAGACAACAGCCTCGCAGTTCTGTTAATTTGTGGTCATATAAACAAACAGACAGGGAATCCCCCTTCAAGCTCTTACCGCACTGATTTAATATAGTTCACAAGGCTGGTCACACACCTCTGGACACAAGGTGCAGCGGAGGGAGTGTGCAGACAGTCTGATTCTGTTGAGAAACAGCATTCAATTGATTCAGACTTGATGTGTTACACAGGAGGGACAGCAGGTGGAGCTGTCGTATATATGTTATGTGTTTTACAGTCTGTGATGTATGTCTTACACTTGTTTGTTCCTGTATTCTGAAGGTTACATGAAGGAGAGAGATGGAGCATGCATGATGGCAGCTCATGCACAGATATACTGTTATGACTATCAGTTTGTATTATGATCCATTCCAGTTTCAATATATAAACAAGTTACACCACAAAGAGCTTTCCGGTGTGTGCCTACATGATTCAAAGATAGCTCAGAGGTGATCCTGACTGCGCTGATAAAGTACTCTGTAATGACAACAGTTTATGGGCCCAGACACAGACAAGAGGATCCCAGTTACCAGGAGCAAAGATTACAAGGATCAAGGCACAAGAAACACCTCTGAGAGATCTGCACAGCAACTGTGAGTAAACCCAGTATTATTACTAAAGGGCAGACAAACAGAAAGAGATGACAAGCAGCGCAGATCTTAGACTGGCAGTAACCAAGCTGTCTAATGATAACTACCAACTGTGGAAATTTAAAGTTGAAATGATGCTGACTAAAGATGATTTGTGGGAAGTTATAAACACAGCAAGACCAAATGTTGATAACCAGGAATGGGACAAGAAGAACAGACAGTCACGTGCAACTATAGGCTTATTAGTTGAAGATGACCAGTTAGTCCATATAAATCAACAAGACACTGCAAAGGGCATGTGGGATACACTGCAAAGGCTACATTAAAGAACCAGTTTAAACAGCAAATTATTCCTGCTAAGAAAACGGTACCAAAGGACTATGCAAGAGCACATAAGTAAATTGCTGGATATAGTAGCCCAGCTCAGATCCATAGGAGAGGAGCTGAAATGCAGCCACACAATAGCCATACTTCTGTGCAGTCTACCAGACACATACAGTGCACTGATAAACGCTTTGGAAACAAGACCTGAAACAGAACTCACACTAGACTTTGTGGAAAAACAGGCTTATAGATGAATATCAGTGCAGGAAAGAAATCACACAGGATTACATGGACAGTGACACAGAAAAATCTCTCAAATACCCCTTGCACACCGGCAGCATGTAACACGGGTTATTGCACATGAACGTGCATAACCCATATTGCTGCTCGGTGTAAACGGGCAGAGTTGGAATAATCTGGGTCGAGTGACCTGGTATTCCAACTCGGGTAGTTTGCGGGGTTGAAAACGTGTTCAACCCGGCAAACTGTGCAGTGTAAATTGGAGCCGGATCGCGCGACCCGGCTTCCCGTTTACACTCTATGTGTGGGGGCGCCGGGCGGCGCTTGGGGATCATGTGATCTCCAAGCGCCGCCCCCGTCGCGTCACCGGCAACGTCACCAACCCGGCAATATGCCAGGCTGGTGACTCCGGTGTAAATGGGGGCTGAAGCGGGTCGCAGCCGGGTAGCTCCCGTGTCAGGGCTCCCAGCTGCGACCCGCTTCAGTTGGTCTAAAAGCGGTAAAAGTTACAGATACTAGGGTGTATAACAAAGAAACAAGAGCATGCTTTAGATGCAAGAAGATAGGACATTTAAAAAAGGACTGCTCTATATGGAAAGGAGAACAGCAGAAACTATTTTTTAAAAGGATCCAAGCAGAAAGCCAAGACTACACTTACAGACATATGCACAAATAAGTGGAATATCACTTTTAAGGCGACAGTAACACATACAAACTTTAGTTGGTACATAGATTCAGAAGCGACAAGTCACATGACAAGCGACAGAGATTTCAAGTCATAGAGAAGAAATTTATCTTGCAGATGGTACCAATATCACTGCAGAAGGTAAAGGGCATGGTATGCTCATATACTCCAGTGCTAATGGAAGTGATAGAACAATACCAATTAAAGACGTATTATATGTTCCCAGATTGGAAGGCGGATTAATATCTGTAAAGTGTTTGACGGATAAAGGGTTTACCGTTAAATTCAAAGATAAAGTATGCATCATTCAAAATGGAACAGAAACAGTAGCCACAGCCAAAGCAGAACAACACCTGTATCGTCTAGACACTGCGGCACAACAGGTGAGATTAAGCACACACGGACACACAGACTGTATTCACATGTGGCACAGATGACTAGGACACAGGCACCCAGACAGCATTAAGGAACTACAAAAGAGAGGCCTAACAAAGGACCTCACAGTATCAGACTGTTCAGAAACCATGAGGTGTGAATGCTGTACAAAAGCCAAAGCCACAAGAATGACAATTCCAAAACAAAGTGAGAACAGAGCCCAGAGGCCTCTAGATCTCATACACAGCGACGTATGTGGCCAATGCAAGTACGTACATCAAGCGGTAACAGATATATAGTGACTTTCACTGATGACTACTCCAGATATACAGTTACTTATCTGATCAAAAGCAAGGATGAAGTACTGGACAAGTTATATGATTACGTAACAATGTCTAGAAATAAATTTCAAAGAAATCCACTAGTATTTCGTAGCGACAATGGAGGTGAATTCACAGGTCACAAAATAGAACACTTCTTGAGACGACTCGGTATAGAGCACCACAAGACAGTACCCGGCACACCAGAACAAAATGGGTAGCTGAAAGAAAGAATAGGACTCTGACAGAAATGATCAGATGCATGTTAACAGATTCAGGATTACCTGACAAATACTGGGGTGAAGCCGTAACGACAGCCACATACTTACAGAACAGATTATTCTCAAGAAGAGTGGAGAAAACCCCATATGAATTATGGCATGGCAGGAAACCTAATGTGAAACACATAAGAGTCTTTGGATGTAAAGCATTTGTGTATATTCCAGCAGAAAGACGCAGTAAACTGCAGAACCGCGCAGTAGAAGGAATCTTTGTTGGATACAGTGAATGCTCCAAAGGATACAGAATTCTGAACCCAAAGACACATACGATAACCATAAGCAATAGTGTGACCTTCGTGGAGGAACTAAGAAATGAAGTGATGATTCCAGCAGATCTTGATAAAGAAGACAACGCTGACTCTAGTGACACCATTACAACAGATGCTGACCAAGAGGTTGAAATTAGTCTCGAATCAGATAGCAAAGGTATGCAAGAGTGCACCACAGATGAAGTAAGGCGCTCGACCAGAGAGAACAAAGGCAAAGAACCAGCATGTCTCTCATATAAAAGCTAGCACCATCAGTATACGTGTACCCGCATCATGGGAAGAAGTATATGACTTACCAAAAAGGGAAGCTGAAAAATGGATAGAAGCAGCAAAAGAAGAAATGAAATCCATGCGCGACAATCAAACATGGACACTAACTGCACTGCCAGCAGGAAGAAAAACCATAGGCAGCAAATGGACATTCAAAGTCAAATACAACACAGATGGAAAACTGGAGATATACAAGGCCAGATTAGTAGCAAAGGATATTCGCAAAAATATGGAGAAGACTATGATGAGACCTTTGCTCCAGTAGTAAAGCACACAACCATAAGGACATTGGTTACAGTAGCAGCCGCAAAGGATATGCAAGTGAGACACTTCGATGTAAAGACAGCATTCTTACACGGGGAGCTAAAGGAGGATATATACATGGAACAGCCACTAGGTTTTAAAGACCCTGAAAGACCAGACCAAGTATGCAAGATCCAGAAGAGTATATATGGTCTGAAGCAGGCAGCAAGATCCTGGAACACAAAATTAAATAAAGTACTCATACAGGAAGACTTTGTGAGAAGCAAAGCAGATCCCTGCTTATATGTTAAGGAAATAGCTGACAGGTGGAACTACCTGTTAATCTATGTGGACAACCTTGTAGTATGTTTCGAGCAAGAAGGGGATAAAGTGGAATTACTGAAGATTCTAAACAAGGAATTCGAAACAAAAGACCTAGTAAATATAACACACTATTTAGGTATTCAAATAGCGAGAGAAGAAAATGGTGACTTTACCTTAAACCAGAGACAAAAAATACAGGAAGCCATTGAGGAGTTTGGGATGCAAGATGCAAAACCAGCAAGTACTCCCATGGAGACCAAGTATATAAAGGAAATGTACAATGAAGGTACACCATTACCAGACAATCACCAGTACAGAAAGGCAATAGGAAAATTGCTGTACGTTGCCACTATTACCAGACCCGACATCAGGTGGTCTTCAGTATGCCGAATGTCGGGATCCCGGCGCACAGTATACCGGCGCCAGAATCCCGACACCTGGCATACCGACAGGTATTCTCCCTCGTGGGGGTCCACGACCCCCATGGAGGGAGAATAAAATAGTGTGGCGCGTGCAGCGCGCCACCGTGCCCGCAAGGGGCTCATTTGCGCTCGCCACACTGTCAGTATTCCGGCGGTCAGGCTCCCAGCGCCGGTATGCTGGTCGCCAGGAGCCCGGCCGTCGGCAAACCATACTACACCCCCAACATCACCACAGCAGTAGCAATTCTAAGCAGAAAGGTCTCCAAGCCAAGTCAGATGGATTGGAATGCCGTGAAAAGGGTTATAGGTTACTTAAAGTGAACCATCAGTTTAGGACTTAGACTTCCAGCAAGCAGAAAGTATAATCTGATTAGATATGTAGATGCAGATTGGGCTGGAGACTCTAAAAACAGAAAGTTCACAAGTGGTTACCTATTTCTACTTGGTGAAGGACTAATCAGTTGGACAAGTAGAAAGCAATCATGCGTAACACTTTCTTTCACAGAAGCAGAGTATGTTGTGGCAGCTCAAGCAAGTCAAGAGCTAATATGGCTGAGACAATTGTTAGCTGATTTTGGACAGCAACAAGCAGAACCTACAGAAATCTTTGAAGATAATCAAGGATGTCTCGCATTAGCTCTGACAGAACGTGTAAATCCAAGGACCAAGCACATTGATGTGAAGTACCACTTCTTTAAGGATCTACAGCAGGGGTGGGGAACCTCAATCCCAGGGGCCCGGCCATGCTCACCTAACCGAGGAAGATGTCGGGCGCACGCTGAGATTTTGTTACTAGCGGGCGCCCGGCTTCTTCCCCTCAGCAGCAGCCGGAGGCAGGAGCTCACTACTGAGCTCCGGCTTACGGCTCTGGCAGTGTGCTTGTGCGGTGCTATGGGAGAGATGTCATGACGTCTCTCCCATAGTTCTGAGGAGCAGGTGGCCAGGCAGAGGGCAATGGTCTGGCAGGAGCAGGGCTGGTGCGTATTGTGTTTTTTTTCTTTTAATGTGTGCGTGTAAGCAGCGATACTAGGGAACATATATAATGGGCATATTTAATGGAGCATAACAACTGACTGGGGGCCTATCTAAAGGGGCATAACAAGTGACTGGGGGCATATCTAATGGGGCATAACAAGTGACTGGGGGCATATGTACTGGGGACATATCTACTGGGGCATAACAACTGACTGGGGGTATATCTACTGGGGATAACTACTGACTTGGGGCATAACTACTGGGGGCATATCTAATGGAGGTAGGATAATTATTAAGTTGATCATTTTTGCATGGCCCCCAAAGGATTTTATAAATATCCAAATGGCCCTTGGTAGAAAAATGGTTCCCCACCCCTGATCTACAGGAACAAGGTTTTCTCAATTTGGAATATTGCCCAACAGTAGAAATGACTGCAGACATTCTCACCAAGCCATTGGCTGGAGAAAGACATCACAGACTATCTAGAAAGATGTGTCTCGTGGATCAAGTCTCACCTATTGAGAAGGGGTGATGAGAAACAGCATTCAATAGATTCAGACTTGATGTGTTACACAGGAGGGACAGCAGGTGGAGCTGTCGTATATATGTTATGTGTTTTACAGTCTGTGATGTATGTCTTACTCTTGTTTGTTCCTGTATTCTGAAGGTTACTTGAAGGAGAGAGATGGAGCATGCATGATGGCAGGTCACGCACAGATATACTGTTATGACTATCAGTTTGTATTATGATCCGTTCCAGTTTCAATATATAAACAAGTTACACCACAAAGAGCTTTCCGGTGTGTGCCTACATGATTCAAAGATAGCTCAGAGGTGATCCTGACTGCGCTGGTAAAGTACTCTGTAATGACAACAGATTCCTTCTCCTGAGCAAGTGTATGTAGCATAAAAATGGAGGTGCCGGTGATAGTATAAGCCCCTGACTAGTTTTTCCGCTGTGCAGAGTAGCAGTTTCAAAGGGAAGCAGCAACATAAAGTGAATGCTCCTGAAGTGTGCTTTTATTGCTCTATTGACTAATCGCAATCCACCATTTAATTAACATTTCCTATATTAGGTGAGCAATTAATTAAGACTCAGAAACCATTTAAAAGGTATGTTAGAAAAATACAGTATAATTATTTGGGATATAACCTCAGCAACTCAAATGCATCTTATTTTAAAACAGATTAATATATAGTATCACAGATGTTTATATGACAATGATTTATGACACATATATAGTTATCAATAGAGATGTGCACCGGAAATTTTTCGGATTTTGTGTTTTGGTTTTGGATTCGGTTCCGCGGACGTGTTTTGGATTCGGACGCGTTTTGGCAAAACCTCCCTGAAATTTTTTTGTCGGATTCGGGTGTTTTTTAAAATAACAAAACCTTAAAAACAGCTTAAATTATAGAATTTGGGGGTCATTTTGATCCCATAGTATTACTAACCTCAATAACCATAATTTACACTCATTTCCAGTCTATTCTGAACACCTCACACTATTATTTTTAGTCCTAAAGTCGCGGTCGCTGGATGACTAAGCTAAGCGACCCAAGTGGGCGGCACAAACACCTGGCCCAGGAGTGGCACTGCAGTGTCAGACAGGATGGCACTTAAAAAATTAGCCCCAAACATCACATGATGCAGAGATAAATAAAAAATAAAAAAGAGGTGCAAGATGGAATTGTCCTTGGGCCCTCCCACCTACCCTTATGTTGTATAAACAGGACATGCACACTTTAACAAACCCATTATTTCAGCCACAGAGTCTGCCACACGACTGTGGCTGAAATGACTGGTTGGTTTGGGCCCCCACCAAAAAAGAAGCAATCAATCTCTCCTTGCACAAACTGGCTCTACAGAGGCAAGATGTCCACCTCCTCCTCATCGTCCGATTCATCACCCCTTTCACTGTGTACATCCCCCTCCTCACAGAGTATTAATTCGTCCCCACTGGAATCCACCATCTCAGGTCCCTGTGTACTTTCTGGAGGCAATTGCTGGTGAATGTCTCCACAGAGGAATTGATTATAATTCATTTTGATGAACCTCGTACGCCGATTGCTGACAAGGTGACCGGCTGCACTAAACACTCTTTCGGAGTACACACTGGAGGGGGGGCAACTTAGGTAAAATAAAGCCAGTTTGTGCAAGGGCCTCCAAATTGCCTCTTTTTCCTGCCAGTATACGTACGGACTGTCTGACGTGCCTACTTGGATGCTGTCACTCATATAATCCTCCACCATTCTTTCAATGGTGACAGAATCATATGCAGTGACAGTAGATGACATGTCAGTAATCGTTGGCAGGTCCTTCAGTCCGGACCAGATGTCAGCACTTGCTCCAGACTGCCCTGCATCACCGCCAGCAGGTGGGCTCAGGATTTTTAGCCTTTTCCTCGCAGCCCCAGTTGCGGGAGAATGTGAAGGAGGAGCTGTTGACGGATCACGTTCCGCTTGACTTGACAAGTGTCTCACCAGTAGGTCTTTGAACATCTGCAGACTTGTGTCTGCCGGAAAGAGAGATACAACGTCGGCCTTAAACCTAGGATCGAGCACGGTGGCCAAAATGTAGTGCTCTGATTTCAACAGATTGACCACCCGTGAATCCTGGTTAAGCGATTGAAGGGCTCCATCCACAAGTCCCACATGCCTAGCGAAATCGCTCCGTTTTAGCTCCTCCTTCAATCTCTCAAGCTGCTTCTGCAAAAGTCTGATGAGGGGAATGACCTGACTCAGGCTGGCAGTGTCTGAACTGACTTCACGTGTGGCAAGTTCAAAGGGTTGCAGAACCTTGCACAACGTTGAAATCATTCTCCACTGTGCTTGAGTCAGCTACATTTCCTCTCCTTTGCCTATATCGTAGGCAGATGTATAGGCTTGAATGGCCTTTTGCTGTTCCTCCATCCTCTGAAGCATATAGAGGGTTGAATTCCACCTCGTTACCACCTCTTGCTTCAGATGATGGCGGGGCAGGTTCAGGAGTGTTTGCTGGTGCTCCAGTCTTCGGCACGCGGTGGCTGAATGCCGAAAGTGGGCCGCAATTCTTCGGGCCACCGACAGCATCTCTTGCACGCCCCTGTCGTTTTTTAAATAATTCTGCACCACCAAATTCAATGTATGTGCAAAACATGGGACGTGCTGGAATTTGCCACATGTAATGCACGCACAATATTGGTGGCGTTGTCGAATGTCACAAATCCCCAGAAGAATCCAATTGGGGTAAGCCATTCTGCGATGATGTTCCTCAGTTTCTGTAAGAGGTTATCAGCTGTGTGCCTCTTATGGAAAGCGGTGATACAAAGCATAGCCTGCCTGGGAACGAGTTGGCATTTGCGAGATGCTGCTAATGGTGCCGCCGCTGCTGTTCTTCCTGCGGTCGGCAATACATCTACCCAGTAGGCTGTCACAGTCATATAGTCCTGAGTCTGCCCTGCTCCACTTGTCCACATGTCCGTGGTTAAGTGGACATTGGGTACAACTGCATTTTTTAGGACACTGCTGAGTCTTTTTCTGATGTCTGTGTACATTCTCGGTATCGCCTGCCTAGAGAAGTGGAACCTAGATGGTATTTGGTACCGGGGACACACTACCTCAAGAAATTCTCTAATTCCCTGTGAATTAACGGTGGATACCGGACACACGTTTAACACCAACACAGTTGCCAAGGCCTGAGTTATCCGCTTTGCAGCAGGATGACTGCTGTGATATTTCATCTTCCTCGCAAAGGACTGTTGGACAGTCAATTGCTTACTGGAAGTAGTACAAGTGGTCTTCCGACTTCCCCTCTGGGATGACAATAGACTCCCAGCAGCAACAACAGCAGTGCCAGCAGCGTCAGACTTGACAGTGACATGGCCTGCAGGACTATTGGCGTTCCTCTCTAAGGAGGAAATTGACACTGAGGGAGTTGGTGGTGTGGTTTGCAGGAGCTTGGGTACAAGAGGAAGGGATTTAGCTGTCAGTGGACTGCTTCCGCTGTCACCCAAAGTTTTTTAACTTGTCAATGACTTCGGATGAATGCGCTCCAGGTGACGTATAAGGGAGGATGTTCCAAGGTGGTTAACGTGCTTACCCCTACTTATTACAGCTTGACAAAGTCAACACATGGCTTGACACCTGTTGTCCGCATTTCTGTTAAAATAATTCCACACCGAAGAGGTGATTTTTTTGGTAATTTGACCAGGCATGTCAATGGCCATATTCATCCCACGGACAACAGGTGTCTCCCCGGGTGCCTGACTTAAACAAACCACCCCACCATCAGAATCCTCCTTGTCAATTTCCTCCTCAGTGCCAGCAACACCCATATCCTCATCCTGGTGTATTTCAACAGTGACATCTTCAATTTGACTGTCAGGAACTGGACTCTGGGTGCTCCTTCCAGCACTTGCAGGTGGCGTGCAAATGGTGGAAGGCGCCACCTCTTCCCGTCCAGTGTTGGGAAGGTCAGGCATCGCAACCGACACAATTGGACTCTCCTTGGGGATTTGTGATTTAGAAGAACGCACAGTTCTTTGCTGTGCTTTTGCCAGCTTAAGTCTTTTCATTTTTCTAGCAGGAGGATGAGTGCTTCCATCCTCATGTGAAGCTGAACCACTAGCCATGAACATAGGCCAGGGCCTCAGCCGTTCCTTGCCACTCCGTGTTGTAAATGGCATATTGGCAAGTTTACGCTTCTCCTCAGATGCTTTTAATTTAGTTTTTTGGGTAATTTTACTGAACTTTTGTTTTTTGGATTTTACATGCTCTCTACTATGACATTGGGCATCGGCCTAGGCAGACGACGTTGATGGCATTTCATCGTCTCTGCCATGACTAGTGGCAGCAGCTTCAGCATGAGGTGGAAGTGGATCTTGATCTTTCCCTATTTTGCCCTCCACATTTTTGTTCTCCATTTTTTAATGTGTGGAATTATATGCCAGTAATATATCAATAGCAATGGCATACTGTACTGTACTGTACTGTACTGTACTGTACTATATGTATACTGCTGGTCACCAAAATGCTGCACTGTCCTACTATATACTGCTCACAATAATGCAGCACAGAGATAGTATACTTGACACAGAGCTTCAAGATACAGCAATGGCTTACTGTACTGTATTGTACTATATGTATACTGCTGGTCACCAAAATGCTGCACTGTCCTACTATATACTGCTCACAATAATGCAGCACAGAGATAGTATACTTGACACAGAGCTGCAAGATACAGCACTGGCCTACTGAACTGTACTATATGTATACTGCTGGTCACCAAAATGCTGCACTGTCCTACTATATACTGCTCACAATAATGCAGCACAGAGATAGTATACTTGACACAGAGCTGCAAGATACAGCAATGGCCTACTGTACTGTACTATATGTATATTGCTGGTCACCAAAATGCTGCACTGTCCTCCTACTATATACTGCTCACAATAATGCAGCACAGAGATAGTATACTTGACACAGAGCTGCAAGATACAGCAATTTCCTACTGTACTGTACTATATGTATACTGCTGGTCACCAAAATGCTGCACTGTCCTACTATATACTGCTCACAATAATGCAGCACAGAGATAGTATACTTGACACAGAACTGCAAGATACAGCAATGGCCTACTGAACTGTACTATATGTATACTGCTGGTCACCAAAATGCTGCACTGTCCTACTATATACTGCTCACAATAATGCAGCACAGAGATAGTATACTTGACACAGAGCTGCAAGATACAGCAATGGTCTACTGTACTGTACTATATGTATACTGCTGGTCACCAAAATGCTGCACTGTTCTACTATATACTGCTCACAATAATGCAGCACAGAGATAGTATACTTGACACAGAGCTGCAAGATACAGCAATGGCCTACTGTACTGTACTACTATAATTATATACTGGTGGTCCCCACAATGCAGCACACTGAGCACAGATATTTGCAGCACACTGAGCACAGATATTTGCAGCACACTGAGCACAGATACGGATATTTTCAGGGAGAGAACGCAGCCACGTCCTGTCCGTTCAATCTCCAATGCACGAGTGAAAATGGCGGCGACGCGCGGCTCTTTATATAGAATACGAATCTCGCGAGAATCCGACAGCGGGATGATGACGTTCGGCCGCGTTCGGGTTAACCGAGCAAGGCGGAAAGAGCCGAGACTGCCTCGGAACCGTGTAAAATAGGTGAAGTTCGGGGGGGTTCGGATCTTGGAGAGCCAAACCCGCTCATCTCTAGTAGGATTTTAATTACCTACTGGTAAATCCTTTTCTCGTAGTCCATAGGGGATACTGGGAATCCATTTAGTACCATAGGGTATAGACAGGTTCACTAGGAGCCATGGGCACTATAGAAGTTTGATTGGGTGTGCTGGCTCCTCCCTCTATGCCCCTCCTACCAGACTCACTCTAGGAAACTGTGCCCGAGGAGACGGACATACTTTGACAGAAGGATATAGAAAAGGAAAGCGGTGAGAATTCGAACCAGCACAAACAGAATAAGAGGAAATCCAAGCTAACCAAACTTGCAAACAGGGACAGCAACAGCTGAACCAAACAACATTACTGAACCAAATAACAGAGCAGGTATAACAAAGCACCGGGCGGGCGCCCAGTATCCCCTACGGACTACGAGAAAAGAATTTACCGGTAGGTAATTAAAATCCTATTTTCTCTTACGTCCTAGGAGATACTGGGAATCCATTTAGTACCATAGGGAAGTACCAAAGCTCCCAAACCGGGTGGGAGAGTGCTGAGGTTCCTGCAGAACTGACTGACCAAACTGAAGGTCCTCAGAGACCAAGGTATCAAACTTGTAAAACTTAGCAAACGTATTCGAACCCGACCAAGTAGCTGCTCTGCAGAGCTGTAAAGCAGCCACTCAAGAGGAACCCACCGACCTAGTAGAGTGGGCTTGAACAGATTTTGGAATCGGCAAACCTGCCGTAGAACAAGCATGCTGGTTAGTGAGCCTGATGCAGCGTGCAATTGACTGCTTCAAAGCAGGGCACCCAATTTTATTGGGATCATAAAGAACGAACAGCGAATCCGATTAACTGTGATGAGCTGTTCTCTTCACAAAGACCTTCAAAGTCCTTACAACATCCAAAGACTTTGAAGTAGCAGAGGCGTCCGTAACAACCGGGACAACAATAGGTTGGTTGATGTGCAGAACACCTTGTAAGAACATTTGGAACTCAGGGAGAGAAGCCAATTGTTTCCGAAAGAAAATAGACAAGGCCGAAATCTGAACTTTAATGGAGCCTAGGCGTGTGCCCATATACACTCTCGACTGCAGAAAAAGCAGGAAATGTCCCAAATGAAATTCCACCACAGAATATTGTCTGCTTTCACATCAAGAGACATATTTCATCCAGATATGATGGTAATATTTAGACGTTACTCCCTTTCTGGCTTGGATCATAATCGGGATGACCTTGTCAGGAATCCCTCACCTGGCTAGAATCAGCCGTTAAACTTCCATCTAAACGTAGCCACGGTAAGTCTTGATAGATGAACGGGCCCTGTTGCAGAAGATCCTCTAGAAGAGGCAGAGGCCATGGATCTTCTACCAGAATCTCGAGCGGATCCGCATACCAGGCCCTTCGCGGCCAGTCCGGAGCAATGAGGAATTCATGAACCTTTTCCCTTTTTATTCTTTTCAGAATTCTTGGGATTAGAGGAATGGGAGGAAACACGCACACCAGCTTGTAAACCCACGGAGTTGTCAGGGCGTTAACCGCTACTGCCTGTGACGCAGACCTGGAACAATACCGCTTGAGTTGCCTGTTGAGTCGAGAAGCCAATATGTCGATCTGTGGATAGACCCACCGATGTGTCAGCCACTGGAACACCTCCGGGTGGGGGCCCCATTTCCATGGGTGCAGATCATGTCTGCTGAGGAAGTCTGCTTCCCAGTTGTCTACTCCCGGAATGAAGATATCCAATAATGCCACAGCGTGTTTTTCCGCCCAGAGGAGAATTCTTGACACCTCTGACTTTGCGGCCTTGCTTTTTGTTCCGCCCTGTCGGTTGATGTAAGACACCGCTGTCATATTGTCCGACTGAACTTGAATGGCCTGATTCTGAAGAAGGGATGAGGCCTGTAGAAGGGCGTTGTAGACAGCCCTGAGCTCCAGGATGTTTACTGGAAGAACGATTTCCTGACTTGACCATCTTCCTTGAAACTGCACCCCCTGGGTGACTGCACCCCAACCTCTGAGACTTGCCAGAAGGCGAATGCACAGGTGTACTGAGATTCGGGTCGGCTTCAAGACAGCCCGAACCATCGACTGGATCACCATTGTTCTTTCCAAGGGAAGGAACACTCTCTGAGACACTGCGTCCAGTATCATTCCCAGGAAATGAAGCTTCTGCGTTAGTTGTAGGTGAGATTTTGGTAGGTTCAGAATCCACCCATGATCCAGGAGTAATCTGGTTATGAGACCAATGTTCTTCAACAACTGCTCCCTGAACACAGCCTTTATCAGAAGATTGTCTAGGTAAGGAATTACGTTTACTCCCTGTGTGGGAGCAGCAGCATCATCATCTCTGCCATCACCTTGGTGAACACCCTCGGTGTCGTGGAGAGGCCAAATGGCAGGGCATGGAACTGATAGTGACAGTCCTGCAGTGCAAACCGTAGGTAAGCCTGATGAGGTGGCCAGATCAGAACATGAAGGTACGCATCCTTGATATCCAGAGATTATAGGAATTCCCCCTCCTCCAGACCTGAGATCACTGCTCTCAGAGACTTCATCTTGAATCTCAACACTCGTAAGTACGGGTTCAATTACTTGAGGTTCAGAATCGGTCTTACCAAACCATCCGGTTTCAGTACTACAAACAAGTTGGAATAGTATTCCTTGTTTTATAGATGAGGTGGAACTGGAACAATAACCAGGGTCTGTAACAGTTTTTGAATGGCTTCCTGTAAAGTTATTCTTGCCCCTTGTGAACTTGCTAAGCCTGATTTGAAGAATCTGTGAGGTGGGAGCTCCTGGAACTCCAGTCTGTAGTCCTGGGAGATAAGGTCTATGACCCAGGGATCCTGGTACGATCTTGTCCAGCTGTGACTGAAGAATTTTAGCCGGGCTCACACCCGCCAGTCTTCCAGGCATTGCGGTCCACCGTCATGCGGAAGGTGTTGAGGAATGAGAGCCTGAGCCCTTTTCCTGTGAACCAGCAGTCGCTGTTTTGTGTGGTTTTCCTCTAGCGCCTCTGGCGGCGGTAGAAGAACCCCTGGCCTTGCCCCTAGATTGCTTGGTCTGAAAGGACTGTAAAGTGGATCCCGAGTAAGCCTTTCTAGCTGGTGGGGCTGTAGAAGGTAGGTATGTGGACTTACCCGCAGTAGCTCGGGAGATCCATTTGTCGAGTTCATCTCCAAATAAGGCCTCATTTGTGAATGGCAGGCCTTCCATTCCTTTCTTGGAGTCCACGTCAGCAGTCCACTGATGTAGCCATAAACCCCTGCATGCCGATACTGCCATAGCCGTAGTGCGTGCATTAAGCAAACCTATCTCCTTTATGGCTTCCACCATAAAGTTCACAGAGTCTTGTTTGTGCTGCAGGAGTCAAATAATTTCCTCTTGAGATAAGGTGTCTAACCCCTCAATTAAATTACCTGACCATTTAGCAATGGCTCAAGTAATCCACCCACATGCTATAGTGGGTCTCTGGGCCACCCCAGCAGCAGTATACAAAGATTTGAGTGTAGTCTCAATCTTGCGATCAGCAGCATCTTTGAGGGAGGCTGCACCAGGGACAGGCAATAACATTTTTCGTGAGAGCCTAGAGACTGATGTATGCACTATTGGTGGAGTTTCCCATTTTTTCCTATCCACAATAGGAAAAGGAAAAGATGGTAACAACTGTCTAGGAATTTGAAATTTTTTATTTGGATTTATCCATGGTTCTTCAAACAGGGTATTTAGTTACTTTGACACAGGAAAAGTGGCAGAGGATTTCTTCCTTATATTACAGTAAGATTCCTCACATTCTTCTGTCACCTTATCAGGGATATTTAGAATTTCTCTGATAGCCTCTATGAGAGCTTCTACACCCTGTGACAGACTACCCTCCCCTACCGCTATGTCCACCTCGCCTTCCTCCACTTCTGACCCTTCATTATCAGAGTCAGAATGCAGTATATGGGCCAAGGTACATTCTGGCGGACAAATGGTAGGGGACTGATATGCTGGTCTGGGTACTGAGTCCTTTTTTATAAACTCATCCATAGACTGTCTTAAGTATTGCATCTCTTTCTCATTATGAGATAATTTTGTAGAGATGCTAGAAATCATTCCCTTAATGGAGTCCAGCCATGCTGGTTCTGTCTGGGAAGGGATACTACACTGAGTACACACTAGTGAATCCCCTGGAGAAGAGGAGCACTGTGCCTTACATGAAACACACTCTTTGCCTGACATACTGCAGTAGTGACAGCACACACAGGAAAATGTAACAGCACAATAAACCCACAAAGAGCCCTTTCAGAGAGACACAGAGAGAGTATGGAACCAGCACACGGCACCCTTATCGCTAATGCCAAGCTTAGCCGGGTCGCAGACTAAGTACCTAGATAAGGGACTTAGTACACTAGTAATCGCTTCATCCCTGCTATGACCCCCTGGTACTGCTGAGGTAAACTGGAGGCTTTCCGGAGGAGCTGCGCTTCCCTGTCAGGCAGCGTCTATGTCAGCTGCAGTAGGGAAAATGGCGCTTGTGAGCTGCTGGGTCCGCTCATAGTGAAGCCTCACCCCTTCAATGGCATGCGGTCTTCCCACTCTTCATTATACTAGCTTATATGTCTGGGTCCATAAAATGAGACAGACTTCTTTTATGGATGTGTTGCCAGTCTGGGTACTGTGTACACAACAGTGTACTTAGTCAGGAGACTTAGTTCGCCCGTGTAGAAGCCGTGCGTCTCCATATCCTCATGCCGCCATAATTGCCGGCGACCCGCTAACTCGGACGCCGGCTTAGTACTCACCACTCTTCTTTGTACTTGCTTTGTTAGGGGTGGCGGCATGCTGCGGGAATGTACACTCGCTGTGGTGGGGCTTGCAAATAGTTCCCTCAGATGCTAGCGTCCTGTCAGCGGGGAACGGGACCATTAACCCTTAGTGGGGTTGGGCCGTTCCCCCCACCTAAGTCCCACTAAGCAGGCAGGCTGGTGCCATCCAGTCCTGCCTGAAAATAACAAACTTAGAAAAGAAATTCAGAAAACTCTTCAGGAGCTTCCAGAGACGTGACCAGCTCCTCCGGGCACATTTTCTAAACTGGTTCTGGTAGGAGGGGCATAGGGGGTCATTCCAACCTGAACGCTCGCTGCAGTTTATCGCAGCGCAGCGATTGGGTCGGATCTGCGCCGCAGTGCGCTGGTGCTACAGTGCGCTGGAGCATGCTGGACGGCCGAAGGCCGTTGATCCCTTGCGATCGCCTCTGCCTGATTGACAGGCAGAGGCGGTCGTTAGGCGGGAGGGGACGGAACGTCGGCATTTGGCCGCCATTATGGGGGCGTGGCCGGACCATGTGGGGGGCGTGGCCGGACCATGTGGGGGGTGGGCCGCAGCAGCTGCGTTGACGTCACATGCAGCCGCTGCGACCAGGGGCAGTGACGAGCAACTCCCGGCCAGCCGCAGGAGCTGCGCTGGCCGGGAGTTACTCAGCAAGTACAAAAGCATCGCCGCTGTGCGATACTTTTGTACTTGTGTGTGGGGGGGGGGGCGGACAGACCTGCGGGGCGGACTAGCCCTGGGCGTCCCCCCGTATGTCTGGAAACATGATCGTAGCTATGCTAAATTTAGCACAGCTACGATCAACTCGGAATGACCCCCCATAGAGCGAGGAGCTAGCACACACAATCAAACTTCTATAGCAGTGGTCAGGGAAAAGGGATAAATGACCCCAAATGGGGTAAATATGAAATTCCTGGGGGTAATGGACGGTCGCGCTGCCCAGACACAGCCCCGGCCGGCTCGCGATGTGACGTGCTGACGTCACACCGTGCTCCCTCCTGCCCGCCCTGCGCTGTGCTCCTGGCTGCCCGGTACTGTGTTCGAGGCCACGGTGTGATGTGCTGACATCACACCACGCTCCCTCCCGCCCACCCTGCGCTGTCCTGTCCTCCCGCCCGCGGCCCGCCAACCCACACACAGTAAAGCCACCCCTTCTATGTTATTCCTGCTGCATCTGCTCCTGTTATTTTCAGGGGGAGAGAGGCATATTTTGCTAACTATGCAGAATTGTTCTTATTTCATGTTTGTGCTTTTCTTCGTGGGCACATTTTACGTGGATGCAAATTGTTTCCACATATGAATGGGGTCCACATAGATAAAAACTGCAAAATTGGAATGTAAAGTGAATTTTGAATACAGGTAGTGTACGTGAAAATGTAAAATAATAAGATCACTTCTTAAACATCAATGTTAGAGATAAGGGAGGGAAGGGGGAGGGAGGGTCAGTTATGAAATTATAAAAAGCCTGGTACATTAATTGGTGCAGACAGAAAAGAAATGGTTTCATCTTCTCATCTACAAACACTTAAAAAATCAAACAGAATTACCATTGCTTCTTAACCCTCTCACAATCCTTTAATTTCTTACAGCCCAAATACATTTCTGCACCCACTTTATCTACGCTTTTGACTCATTTCATACTAAATCTACACCCATTGGGGTAAATTTACTAAGATTCGTATTTTTCCGTTTGAGGACAAAGTTCAATCACGAATGACATCGAAAGTGTTAATATGCAACTTTTTGAATTTAGTACGACTAATTTATTAAGCTGCCGTATTCTGCATTTTCGGTTTTACCGATGTCGATGTCATTAGTTTTTTTAGGCAGTGTTTTACGTGAGTGACTTGTAAAACACTGCCGACTTTAATACAATTAATCTTGGCCGGATCTGAGAGATCCGTGCTGGGCTTCATTGTGCACTTTAAAAAAAAAAAAAATCAGTGTCGGGTGTCCGTTTTTTTATTTTGACAAGTACCTGGATTACAAATGGATTACAAGAAGAAGAGGCTTCTACACTGGAGTATGTGAGTATAATTTTTTCCACAGGTACACCATGGATTCTACATGGAGAAGAGGACCGACCCTCGTGTGAACATAAGGTAAGTATGTGTATATGGAGGTGTGTATGTATGTATTAAAGTTATACTTTCAAGGTGTGTGTCTTCTGTTTTTATTGGGGTATTTTTTTAGTAGTAGTACTACAGGTACCAGCGGGCCCGGTTTTCCTCCGCATGCTGGTACTTGTGGTTCTCCAAGTACCAGCTTGCGGGAGAGGCTTGCTGGGACTTGTAGTACTGCTACTAAAAACAATATTCATTTTTTTACACAATGGCTATCAGCCTCCCATCCGCAGCCCTTGGATGGGGGGGGACAGCCTCGGGCTTCACCCCTGGTCCTTGGGTGGCTGGAGGGGGGGGACCCCTTGATTGAAGGGGTCCCCACTCCTCCAGGGTACCCCGGCCAGGGGTGACTAGTTGGTTATGTAATGCCAGGGCCGCCGGGAGCTATATAAAAGTGTCCCCCGGCTGTGGCATTATGTATTTGGCTAGTGGAGCCCGGTGCTGGTTTCAGAAATACGGGGGACCCCTACGCTTTTTGTCCCCCGTATTTTTGGAACCAGGACCATGCACAGAGCCCGGTGCTGGTTGTTGAAATATGGGGGAACCTCTATCATTTTTCCCCCCATATTTTTGCAACCAGGCCGGCTCAAAGAGCCCGAGGCTGGTTTTGCTTAGGAGGGGGGACCCCACGCAATTTTTTTTAAAAAAATACACACTTTCCCATCCCCTTCCCACTGATAAACATGCACGGATCTCATGGATCCCTGCATGCCTATCCAAACACGGGATAAAAAAGCAGGTCTGTTTTTTTTTAGCACTTTTTCACGAATTGTATTTCTGCACGGCAGTGTTTGGCAATTGTCGGCAGTGTTTATGATTTGCACTTTTTAGTAAATTACCGATTTCTACCAAATTGCAGGCGTATTTGACCAATGGTGTATTGATTCGTGATTTTTTCCTAGGACTTCCAAAATATTACGAATGCCCTCATCACTGCCGAGATTTTTGCTTAGTAAATTACCGAAATGACACTTTGAAGAAAAAACGGCATCTCGGTCAAAATCGGGACCTTAGTAAATATACCCCATTGAGCCTACACTGCTTTTCTCACCTGCATTTCTGCAATTCTTCTGCTCTGATTCCCTTACAGTCTCCTCTCCTACTTCCACTTTCCCTCAACCTATTTACCTACTTAACACTATGTCAAGGCTTTCTTATACTCCCGTCACTCAGTGTCTACCTAATAATGTATCTTTATCCTTCCACCCTAGTCTCCTACACCTCCTCCTCTGTCTCCCCTCCATCCCTCTGTTTCCTTCCCCCTCCTTTCCTGTTACCCCACTTTCATTCACCTCTGCCCCATGGTCCTGCTACCCCACAACTCAGCCCTGCTCCCTCTCTCCCTTCCCTGTCACCTCCCCACACCCCCATCCACATCACACTGACCTCCCTCCCTGCCCACCTCCTGCAGTTTCCCCTCCTAGCTCAGGCACCTGTACCATCACTACTCTCTCATCATCCCTGCCCTCAAAGTTAATCTCACCTCATCACTACAGCAACCCTGATAAACTCATTCACATCTCTCCCACAAACTCATACCCCCTATCCTGTGCCCTCTGGAATGCCAGATCTGTTTGTAACAAACTGGTCCCCACTCATGACCTTTTCATTTCCAACTCCCTACACCTACTAGCCATTACTGAAACTTGGATTACGCAATCTGACACTACTTCTCCTGCTGCTCTCTCTGCTGGGTGCCTCACATTCACACACACACACCCGACCTGGGGGTCACCATGGGGGTGGTGTTGGGGTCCTTTTACCTTCTAGTTACTCCTACCAACTCATACCACCAGAACCATCCATTACATTCTCTACATTTGAGGTCTATGCCATATGCCTCTTCCAACCAGTACATCTTAGAGTAGCTGTCATTTACCGCCCCCCTGGCACTGCTTCCAAATTCATCGACAACTTTGCTTCCTGGCTTCCTCACTTCCTCTCTTCTGACATTCCCACCATTATCCTAGGCGATTTCAACATCCCTATTGACATCCGCACACAATCCCCTGCCTCTAAACTCCTTAACCTCACCTCTTCACTTGGTCTCTCCCAGTGGACCTCCTCACCCTCCCATGTGAATGGGAGCTCACTGGATCTGGTCTTCACTCACCGCTGTGATATTTCTGATTTGTCCATCTCCCCATTTCCCCTCTCTGACCACCCCCTGCTCTCCTTTAACCTATCTCTCTCGACTTCCCCATCTCTACCTCCTAAGGCTACCATCACTAAGCGTAACATTGAAGCTATTGACACCACATTCCTTTCCTCCCTGTTTGACTCACTTCTCTCTCCTATTCTCTCTCTCTCTCATGCCCTGAACAAGCCACTTCCACATACAATGTATCTCTTACTTCTGCTCTTGACTCTGTTGCTCCACCAACCACTATTCACCCTCGCAAATTAACACCTCAACACTGGAACACCAAATGCACCAGATATCTGCAAAAATGCTCACGTACTGCTGAGCGACACTGGAGGAAATCACGCTCTAAGGCAGACTTCCTCCATTTCAAACTTATGCTCTCATCCTTCAGTGCTGCCCTTTCTCTTACTAAACAGTCATACTTCAAGAACCTCATCTCCTCCCAGTCTTCCAACCCCCGGCGCCTCTTTGCCACTCTCAACTCACTCCTCTGCCCACCTCGTCTCCCCTCCTCACTCTCTGCTCTTGACTTTGCCACTTACTTCACATCCAAAATTGACTCCATACGTCAGGACATCACATCACACCAGACCATCAGTAACCAGCCTTCTCCCATCCCTTACCAACCCTCCCCATCCCTCGCACCTACTCTGACATCTTTCTTCCATGCATCTGGAGAGGAAGTCATGGCCCTAATTCGTTCCTATCCCGTCACCACCTCCCCACTTCACCCTATCTCCTCCCGCCTCCTCCGCTACCTCTCTCCTTCTGCTTGTTCCCATCTTTTCCACCTTCTCAATCTCTCCCTCTCAGCAGTCACTGTCCCCTATGCCTTCAAGCATGCACTCATCTCTCCTATTCTTAAAAAACCTACCCTTGATCCAAACACTCTCTCCAACTACCGACCCATCTCTCTCATCCCTTTTGCCTCCAAACTCCTTGAGCATATTGTCTACAACCGCCGTACTTCCTTTCTTTCCTCACACTCACTGCTTGACCCATTCCAGTCTGGCTTCCGTCCTCTCCACTCCACTGAAACTGCCCTTACAAAAGTATGCAATAAACTCCATGCTGCTAAATCTAAGGGACACTACTCTCTACTTATTCTACTTGATCTCTCTGCTGCTTTTGACACTGTGGGCCATCCTCTCCTACTGCAAATCCTTCACTCCATTGGTCTGCGTGACACTGCCCTCTCTTGGCTGTCCTCCTACCTTTATGACCGTTCATTCTCTGTCTCCTCTCATGACTCCACCTCCCCCTCACTTCCACTAACTGTAGGGGTACCCCAAGGTTCTGTCCTTGGTCCTCTTCTCTTCTCTCTCTATACGTCCACACTAGGTAAGCTCATTAGTTCTTTTGGTTTCCAATATCATCTCTATGCTGATGACACCCAAATCTATCTTTCCTCTCCAGACCTCTCCCCTGCTCTCTTCACTCGTATCTCCAACTGTCTCTCTGCTACCTCTTCCTAGATGTCCCAGCGCTTTCTTAAACTTAACATGTCTAAGACCGAGCTGATCATCTTCCCTCCCTCCCGCATAACCTCACCTCCTACAATCTCATTATCTATTGATGGCACTACTATCTCCTCTAGCCCCCAAGTGCGCTGTCTTGGAGTAATCCTTGACTCCTCCCTCTCCTTCAAACCACACATTCAGCACCTCTCACAAACCTGCCGTTTTCATCTAAAAAATATTTCCAGGATCAGACCCTTTCTGACCCAGGATGCTACTAAGACTCTTATCCACTCACTGGTCATCTACAGACTGGACTACTGTAATCTCCTCTTGACTGGCATTCCTGACAAATACCTCTCTCCACTCCAATCTATCCTCAATGCTGCTGCCCGGCTCATCTTCCTCACCAAACGCACTACGTCCACCTCTCCTCTCTTACTAGACCTTCACTGGCTCCCCTTCCCTTTCAGAATCCATTTCAAGCTTCTCACACTCGCTTACAAAGCCCTCACCCACTCCTCTCCCATCTACATCTCTGACCTTATCTCCCTTTACACTCCCACCCATCCTCTTCGCTCTGCTAATGCACGCCGACCCTCCTGCCTACGGATTACTTCCTCCCACTCCTACCTCCAAGATTTTTCATGTGCTGCACCACTTCTCTGGAATTCTCCTACCTCTCCCCCTCAGACTCTCCACCTCTCTACAAAACTTCAAACAGGCTATCAAGACCCACTTCTTCACAAAACCCAGCCAAATCTCATCCTAACCCTCTGTTCTATGCTCTCTATGTACCCCATCTGTGTCACCCCTGTCTGTCTACCCCTCCCCTTTAGAATGTAAGCTCTCACGAGCAGGGCCCTCTTCCCTCATGTGCTTATCCTTTCTTAATTTAATAATCTTCAACTGCACCAAATCCGACAAATAATCAAACAGGAAAATAGCAACTTACAGTTGATGACAGTATAGGACAAGTACAGGGTAAATGAACATAGTTACATCAGCAGATGACACTGGAATAAGTATCAGGTGGCAGAAGACTGCCAACTGATACTTATTCCAGTGTCATCTGCTGATGTAACTATGTTCATTTACCCTGTACTTGTCCTATACTGTCATCAACTGTAAGTTGCTGTTTTCCTGTTTGATTATTTGTTTATGTACTCAGTAATTGGGTGCTGCGGAACCCTTGTGGCGCCATATAAATAAAGGATAATAATAATAAAATAATAATACTGTATTAGCTCTTTTTTTACTGTTAAGGCCCATACACACTTGCCGATAAAATGAGCGATGTCGCTCATTTTCCCCCTCCCTGAGCGACGTCACTCATTTTATCGGCAAGTGTGTATGCCACCAGCGATGACCGATGTGCGGACCCGCCGACCGGCAATGATCGTCGCTGTCGGCAGTGCATGCATGCAGGATCTGGCCTGTCGTCCAGGACCTGCATGCACGGCTGGCGGAGGCGTGATGTCACTGAACGATATGAGCTGTCATATCGCTCAGTGTGTACAGTTATCTGCCGACCGGCCGGCCTGGGAGGGGAAACATTAGACGACGTCGCTCACAGAGCGACATCGTGTAATGTATAGACCTATAGACAGACAGACAGACAGACAGACAGACAGACAGATAGATAGATAGATAGATAGATAGATAGATAGATAGATAGATTTTTCTTTCATATTAATTGGCAATGCATATCTCATTGGTTTTTAGGCAATCTTGACCGTCTGAGATTTTTTTAGTGATTTACATAGTGATTTTGCAAATTACTCATTAATAAATTCCCAGTGCTCTGTACTTCACAGTAGGCAGTGAAGTGTAAACCAGTGGGAATCTATTAAAAAATGAAATGTAAGAATAAACCAGGAAAATTGTTGAACTGAGTTTGTGTGCTGGTTCTTCAATATACTCTGTTATAGACTTAGACAAAAGGTTAATTGCAATCAACCGGTAACTCACCGGTCATCTGCCAGTAAACTGCAACCAACTGAACTAAAATAAACTTAAATTGATATCTGCTTAAAATGACATCTGGGGCCTCAGAAGCCCAGCCCCCAGAAGGACATCACCAGCGAGCTGTGAGGAGCCCGCCACCGCTGCTGTCTGTCACTCTGGCCCCATACCCACAAAGCGTGCTGAGCTTCATGGGAAGCTGCTGTACCACCAGGCTGCCCACTCTGCACTCAGGCACATAATGTAGGCTACCAAGTTCATCTGGAGTGACTCCAGGAGGTAGTGTGTGAAGGTTGACTGCAGCGTGGCTTCAACTTTGGTGGAGGAGGAGTGCAGCTGCTGGCGATGCTTCTGGGTCTCCGCCGCTGCCTGGGTCCCAACACCTGTACTATATAAAGTTCACAGACGCCGGAACGCGGGGCATGTGCAGTAGCGGTGACAGTACTGTGCATGCGCAAAAACATGGCTTCTAAGGACTGCATTGGCTGCAGCCCACAGAAGCCGGATTGGGCTGATGAGACAGGGAGTGGCTTCCTACAGTAAGCCAGCTCTCTGCTAATCGCAGCCCAGTCTGGCAGTCCTGGAGGGAGTAAACACCTCCCAGTGGGACTGCCTGTAGTGTCTGTGACTGGCAGGTAGGACTTCCAATAGGAAGTTACTGACAGTCACAGTGAAGCCAGTGCAGTCTCACAGACTGCATCTGTCTTCACTAACAGTGAGAGCTGAGTAGTAGAGTTTACCTGGGGGGGGGGGGACTGCAATGGAGCGATTATCGTCAGACTACTCATGTGCTGCGATTACAATGCGTATGGGCAAAAGTACCGATGCAATCTCACTGGCAATGAGGTTTTCACTGAAAAGTGATTGGCAGGAAGATACCATTTGGAGGTGTTAATGGGGAGTTTACAGGGAATGGTTGGAAAAAGGCAGGTGTGTCATGCCCATTTTCGGGGCATGTATCTGCTGATGGCTGCGTGATAGTATGTACAAAACATTTCATCTGAGTTGCTACTGCTGTTTCCAGTCTGCATTGTCGTAGACCAACGATTAGCCCCAATGTTCCTCGTTTTTGCACATAAGTCGCAAATGTGTACGCAACTTCAAATGAGTTTGCAATGACGCTGGTGGGTGTCTTTTTTAATGTCAGGGTGGCAGCTTCACTTGCTTACATTAACAGTTCTGTAGCCTATAAAATCACAATTGCAATTGCGAACAAACATGAACTATGCCCAATGTGCGGTACAGGGGCTGCTGGGTAATGCTGCCAGGGCTTGTTACTCACGGCTGTCACGGTTGTTCACGGCTGAAGCTAAAGCCGTGTCAGCCGTGACAGCCGTGAACAACCGTGACAGCCGTGAGTAACAAGCTCTCCATATTACGGCTGCAAAAACTAGAGGTCGTAGCATACCGCTGTGGTTATTCAGGCAGCCAAAGCGCTCTCCCCCGTGCTTGGATACAAATTTAAGTGGTACCACAGAGACTGTAAAAAACTGTTACATAAAGGAATTTGGTGTCCATTGGAGCACGGAGACACAAGTCTGTTACAAACAGTCAGTTGGACTGGAACATATATAGCCTTTTGAGATGGCTTTTTAAGGAGATATGGACATGGGCTTGAATCAAATTGCACAATTTTAAAGTATTTTTATTTTGTCTTATGAATGTATTTAAATAAAACTACTATTAAGTAATTGAATGACATTTTTTCAGCGCTCCTATAAATTCTTTTTTGTAATTCTGTTTTGTAGTGGGTGGAACAGCACCGCCAGTAGGAGCTGCAGAGATTTGTTATTTATTGAAGTGGTATATGTGTATAGATTTTTTGGTGGATTAATAAGCGCTGTGTTTTTATTTTTATTAATTCTCTGAATACTGGGAGCCTGTCTCACCCCCTACTCACTGTAACTCTCCACTCACTACACTAAGCTACAGTGTCCATTAAGCCTCCTACTGTACCTGCATTCCTCTATCTTCTTTTGCTGCTGCTGACTGAACTCCAACTGCAGTGCACTTCCTGGTCACATGACACATCCAAGTGTCTATCAGTGCACCCCTACACTCAGAGGCATGCCTCTTTTATCTCTCTTTTTGTGCAGCGTTACTGCCCGTGATATGGCCCCGTCCCGAGCTCTGCAAAGAAGTGTCTGACTGGAGAACTGTTGCTACCTCATCTCTCATCTCTCTAGGGATCTCCACAAATCTGGTGCGTGTTAAGGCGCATACACACGGTGAGATATTGACTATCTCCGATTCTGACTTTGCAATTTCCCTTGAACTCCCCGGCGCCCTGAACCACCGATACTGACTACCTTTACATGAGATTTTGACTATGTGAGGTTTGACTAAGTGCCAATTTTGACTATACTATGTAATATCTATGTTATAAATATCTTCTTTGTATTATTCTAATTGTTTTTATATAAAATCTCAGGAGTTTAACAGAGAGTACAGTGGGAATAGGAGAGGGATAAAGTCGGACTAGCAAAGGGATACAGTGGGACTAGCAGAGCAGAGGGGTACAGTGGGACTAGCAGAGCAGAGGGGTACAGTGGAACTAGCAGAGGGGTACAGTGGGACTAGCAGAGCAGAGGGGTACAGTGGGACTAGCAGAGCAGAGGGGTACAGTGGGACTAGCAGAGCAGAGGGGTACAGTGGGACTAGCAGAGGGGTACACTGGGACTAGCAGAGCAGAGGGGTACAGTGGGACTAGCAGAACAGAGGGGTACAGTGGGACTAGCAGAGCAGAGGGGTACAGTGGGACTAGCAGAGCAGAGGGGTACAGTGGGACTAGCAGAGCAGAGGGGTACAGTGGGACTAGCAGAGGGGTACAGCGGGACTAGCAGAGCAGAGGGGTACAGTGGGACTAGCAGAGCAGAGGGGTACAGTGGGACTAGCAGAGCAGAGGGGTACAGTGGGACTAGCAGAGGGGTACAGTGGGACTAGCAGAGCAGAGGGGTACAGTGGGACTAGCAGAACAGAGGGGTACAGTGGGACTAGCAGAGCAGAGGGGTACAGTGGGACTAGCAGAGCAGAGGGGTACAGTGGGACTAGCAGAGCAGAGGGGTACAGTGGGAATAGCAAAGCAGAGGGGTACAGTGGGACTAACAGAGGGGTACAGTGGGACTAGCATTGCAGAGGGGTACAGTGGGACTAGCAGAACAGAGGGGTACAGTGGGACTAGCAGAGCAGAGGGGTACAGTGGGACTAGCAGAGCAGTTGGATACAGTGGGACTAACAGAGGGGTACAGTGGGACTAGCAGAGGGGGATACAGCGGGACTAGCAGAGGGATACAGTGGACCTAGCAGGGCAGAGAGTTATAGTGGGACTAGCAGAGCAGAGGGGTACAGTGGGACTAGAAGAACAGTTGGGTACAGTGGGAATAGCAGAGGTGTAAATCAATTAAAAAAATATGTTTTATATTTTCCATTTTGGCTGCCTAATAAATTATGTAGCAGATAAGCACATATGGGCCATGTGGAGGGGTCTGATGGCACATAAGGGCCATGTGAAGGGATCTGATGGCAGATAAGGGCCATGTGAAGGGGTCTGATGGCACATATGGGCCCTGTGGAGGCGTCTGATTGTACAGAAGGGCCCTGTTGATGGCATAGGACAGGTACAGCCTGATACCCCTTACATGGGGTAATAATCAGACTGGACAGGTACAGAGAAGAAGCTCAATATCCCCTGACTTGGGGTAATAATCACTCAGGACAGGTACAGGGTAGCAGCCTGATACCCCTGACATGAGGTAATAATCACACAGGACACATACAGGGCAGCATAGCAGTGTACAAGATATCCTCTGAGGAGTAAATCTGAAAGATGCCCTGCAGTCGCCGCCATAGGATGCCCTTGAACAGCAGCATAGTGCTGCTGTGTGAGGGTTAGACAAGCCTCACTCACTTTCCCACACAGGCAGCACACGGATGTGGGATGTACCACTGGGCAGACAGCACAGAAAGGTGGCTCGTATAGGTAACATCCGCACTGTATGACTCCCCTGGCCAGTCGCATGCATGTGTTCACTGTGGGTAACAGGGTCACATCCGTGTAATTCTCCACACAGGGATTCATGGATGTATGAGCCGGGTGACAGGCATAGCATAAGAGCTGCTCTCCCTCTCCAAGTTGTACAGTCCGAGCACTGAGGCTCCGGCATCATGGCGGCATTTTGCTGTGCGACCCTGCTGGGTGTCTGTGGCCATTGGTATTCAGGTGCCGCTCTGGCTACAGCCGGATGATGGGGTGGCTCCCATAGCTGTATGGGAGGGAAGGCCTGACTGTGGGGCTATGGGTGGGTGAAACAGCATGGGACTCTAGGATCATGGTACCCTGCATGTGATGTTTGCAGCATGCGGCTTCCGACAGCTAGTGGATCCAGGGATTATTTCTTAAAACTAACTTTATTATGCGGTTCCGGAGCACCATTCCTCATGACATCATTCTTCACATGAACTTCAGGAACGGTATTCCAGAGTGTTCTGGCAGAAATATGGTGCTGGTTATGCTCTTGCATGTGCAGTAAGGGTTTTCTACAGTTTTAGTGCATGCACAATAGCAAACCAATCGCTCAACTGCTCAAATATTGGCATAACGTCTACCTCTGAATCAGGCCTATTGACATTAGTAGATCACCGCTAAGTAAACAAACAAAAAGTAGATCCCGGATCACAAAAGTGCGGCCACACCTGCTCTATTATATAACAAAACAAAATGAGCTACAAAGAGCATTCCAGTGACCATTCTACAAAACACAGTGCCTACCAATTACAAATATATACTATCAACCCTATTCTGGAGACATACAGACAATATAGTGTCCCCCTTCTTCTTACCTTATACTCTGGGTACACTGTCTGCAGATGGTCCTCCCCTATACCATGATGCTTGCCTGGTACTGAGTCTGTACAGTGCTGTGCATCCCCCTCCTTGTCCTTTTCAATTCAGTGGTAATCATGATGGACAGTCACCACTAAACAGCAATGGTTTGTGGTATACACATGTGTAATCGGCGTCTGCACACATGCAAACACATCTGTGCATAGCAAACGATATTATGCAATCAGTGGCCATCATTGATGAAAAAACTATCACTACTGACCATTGATGGTTGCTACACCATCGATGATTGATGGCCAACCCTACCTCAATGTCTACAGCTCACAGTGCACTCCTGCACTGCTGCTGCAAGTAAAGGATTTTTTAGCTAAATATATATATACTGTAAGTGGACTCTAGTTGCAAATGTTATACAAATTATAATACTCAAAGCTAATACAAAAAAAATTGTTCAGGTCTCATAAGGTTGTTATGCATAGATTTACAATTCAAATACATGTTTAGCATATTTTGGTGATTATTTAATCTAGTCTGCAGTCTGTGTCCTGCACGGAGTGTGTCGCAAATATTAATCTGGGTTGTTGTTATTCATAATATTAAATATTATTTCTAATCAGATTATAGTTATCTTTGTAAGAATTCTTAGTAGACACCCATACATGAAAATGAACGGTGGTGGTAAACAATGCATTGCACTGCTAAAACCAATGTATGGTAATAATTATGGACTGACACTAAAACAATATACAGTGTGAGGCAGTAAAAAACTCCCAGATTTTAAAGGTTAACAAAAAAGGCATGGTAAATGCTATTCAAAAATGTAATATATAAACTAAAAGTGCATGGAGTACAGGTTATTTTCAACTGGTTTTGAATATGAGGGGCTGGATGTAATGACGCCCGAGATCGCCGTTGGTGCGAGATGCCAGCCGTTCTTGAACGTTTTTTTAAAGGGGTGATCACTTACAAGGAAAAACCATGACTTGTAAGTGATTGCCCCTTAAAAAAAAACGTCCGAGGATCGTCCGGCATCTAGCACCCCCGGCGGTCTCGGGGGTCATTTACATCTGGCCCATAAGCTTCATTTCTTGGTGTATAGTAGCCTTCAGTTCATTAATGGTGCTTGGTTGATGATCAGCTATCAGATGACCCCATTGGCTGTGTAGAGGCCTTTCATGAAGCTGATGAGGATTGTTTTCAACCCAGTAACAACAATTCTGCTTGTTAACGTAGCCAGACAAATAAATGTGAGCTTCATCAAGAAACTGCAGTGATAATGCCGCTGAGTGATGTGAAACGTCAGAAATAGACTACAGATGTGTATCACAAATGAAGGCCACCATTTGGACAATATCATATTCAAAAACAATTTGAAATAAACTGTATTCCATACACTTTTAGATTATGTAGTAAAATTTTAAATAGCATTTACCATGCCTTTTTTATCTCACCCTGCCATTTTTGCTTCACGCTGTATAATGCTAGATACAAGAATAAAATGGGTTCAGTATGTGATGCCAGCGGTCTCATGACCGACAGCGGCATCCCAACTCTGACGATCTCGACACTGGATGCGGTAAGTATTCTACATATACAATAAATTTAAAATTGACATATATGACAGTGCTATTATATGACTTATTATATATCAGACACAAATATAACATATAAGACAACAATGATATTATGTGACATATTACTTATCAAAAACAAGTTTAACATACCTGACTATATTATTATGTGATATAATGACAGAATTAACAGTATTAATAACGTGTATATTGGGGCAGTACGGATGGTGTTATGGTTAGCATTACTGCCTCACAGCACTGAGGTCATGGGTTCGATTCCCACCATGGCTCTAACTGTGCGGAGTTTGTATATTATCCCCGTACTTGCGTGGGTTTCCTCTGGGTACTCTGGTTTCCTCCCACAATCCAAAAATATACTGGTAGGTTAATTGGCTTCCAACAAAAATTGACCCTAGTGTAAATGTGTCTGTGTGTACATGTGATAGGAAATATAGATCGTAAGCGCCACTGGGGCAGGAACTGATGTGATTGGCCAAATATTCTCTGTAAAGCGCTGCGGAATATGTGTGCACTATATAAATAACTGGTAATAAATAAATGTTCCAGTAAACTAGTATGCTTTAACAAAGTTGATCCTCTGCATCTTAGACCACCCAACTTTTTATTTTTGTAAGATGAGAGAGGGGGCAGCAACAAAAATCATTGAATATTAAGGACATGTCATTTCACACAGCTACTGTATTTTTTTATAAAAAAAAAATAAACCTATACAGGTAATAAAACTGTAAGGGTAGTGTCTGTACGCAGTATTTTTTGTTTTAGACATATACTTCTAGTGACTGTTTATGAACTATGGAGATGGAAAAAAAAACTTAGAATTTTTGTCTTGTTTGTCCCTGCATCATGCAAAAACTACTGGATGAATTTGGATCGCATTTTCACTAGAGATGAGCGGGTTCGGTTTCTCTGAATCCGAACCCGCCCGAACTTCATGTTTTTTTTCACGGGTCCGAGCGACTCGGATCTTCCCGCCTTGCTCGGTTAACCCGAGCGCGCCCGAACGTCATCATGACGCTGTCGGATTCTCGCGAGGCTCGGATTCTATCGCGAGACTCGGATTCTATATAAGGAGCCGCGCGTCGCCGCCATTTTCACACGTGCATTGAGATTGATAGGGAGAGGACGTGGCTGGCGTCCTCTCCATTTAGTTTAGGGTTGAGAGAGAGAGAGAGAGATTGACCTGAGGCTGTGATACTGTAGAAGAGAGTGCAGAGTTTAGTGACTGACGACCACAGTGACCACCAGACAGTGCAGTTGTTTGTTTTATTTAATATATCCGTTCTCTGCCTGAAAAAAACGATACACACAGTGACTCAGTCACATACCATATCTGTGTGCACTGCTCAGCCCAGTGTGCTGCATCAATGTATATATATATCTGACTGTGCTCAGCTCACACAGCTTATAATTGTGGGGGAGACTGGGGAGCACTGCAGTGCCAGTTATAGGTTATAGCAGGAGCCAGGAGTACATAATATTATATTAAAATTAAACAGTGCACACTTTTGCTGCAGGAGTGCCACTGCCAGTGTGACTAGTGACCAGAGACCTGACCACCAGTATATATAATATTAGTAGTATACTATCTCTTTATCAACCAGTCTATATTAGCAGCAGACACAGTACAGTGCGGTAGTTCACGGCTGTGGCTACCTCTGTGTCGGCACTCGGCAGCCCGTCCATAATTGTATATACCACCTAACCGTGGTTTTTTTTTCTTTCTTTATACATACATACTAGTTACGAGTATACTATCTCTTTATCAACCAGTCTATATATTAGCAGCAGACACAGTACAGTGCGGTAGTTCACGGCTGTGGCTACCTCTGTGTCGGCACTCGGCAGCCCGTCCATAATTGTATATACCACCTAACCGTGGTTTTTTTTTCTTTCTTTATACATACATACTAGTTACGAGTATACTATCTCTTTATCAACCAGTCTATATATTAGCAGCAGACACAGTACAGTGCGGTAGTTCACGGCTGTGGCTACCTCTGTGTCGGCACTCGGCAGCCCGTCCATAATTGTATATACCACCTAACCGTGGTTTTTTTTTCTTTCTTTATACATACATACTAGTTACGAGTATACTATCTCTTTATCAACCAGTCTATATAAGCAGCAGACACAGTACAGTGCGGTAGTTCACGGCTGTGGCTACCTCTGTGTCGGCACTCGGCAGCCCGTCCATAATTGTATATACCACCTAACCGTGGTTTTTTTTTCTTTCTTTATACATACATACTAGTTACGAGTATACTATCTCTTTATCAACCAGTCTATATATTAGCAGCAGACACAGTACAGTGCGGTAGTTCACGGCTGTGGCTACCTCTGTGTCGGCACTCGGCAGCCCGTCCATAATTGTATATACCACCTAACCGTGGTTTTTTTTTCTTTCTTTATACATACATACTAGTTACGAGTATACTATCTCTTTATCAACCAGTCTATATATTAGCAGCAGACACAGTACAGTGCGGTAGTTCACGGCTGTGGCTACCTCTGTGTCGGCACTCGGCAGCCCGTCCATAATTGTATATACCACCTAACCGTGTTTTTTTTTTCTTTCTTTATACATACATACTAGTTACGAGTATACTATCTCTTTATCAACCAGTCTATATTAGCAGCAGACACAGTACAGTGCGGTAGTTCACGGCTGTGGCTACCTCTGTGTCGGCACTCGGCAGCCCGTCCATAATTGTATATACCACCTAACCGTGGTTTTTTTTTCTTTCTTTATACATACATACTAGTTACGAGTATACTATCTCTTTATCAACCAGTCTATATATTAGCAGCAGACACAGTACAGTGTGGTAGTTCACGGCTGTGGCTACCTCTGTGTCGGCACTCGGCAGCCCGTCCATAATTGTATATACCACCTAACCGTGGTTTTTTTTTCTTTCTTTATACATACATACTAGTTACGAGTATACTATCTCTTTATCAACCAGTCTATATATTAGCAGCAGACACAGTACAGTGCGGTAGTTCACGGCTGTGGCTACCTCTGTGTCGGCACTCGGCAGCCCGTCCATAATTGTATATACCACCTAACCGTGGTTTTTTTTTCTTTCTTTATACATACATACTAGTTACGAGTATACTATCTCTTTATCAACCAGTCTATATATTAGCAGCAGACACAGTACAGTGCGGTAGTTCACGGCTGTGGCTACCTCTGTGTCGGCACTCGGCAGCCCGTCCATAATTGTATATACCACCTAACCGTGGTTTTTTTTTCTTTCTTTATAGTCATACTAGTTACGAGTATACTATCTCTTTATCAACCAGTCTATTATAGCAGCAGACACAGTACAGTGCGGTAGTTCACGGCTGTGGCTACCTCTGTGTCGGCACTCGGCAGCCCGTCCATAATTGTATATACCACCTAACCGTGGTTTTTTTTTCTTTCTTTATACATACATACTAGTTACGAGTATACTATCTCTTTATCAACCAGTCTATATTAGCAGCAGACACAGTACAGTGCGGTAGTTCACGGCTGTGGCTACCTCTGTGTCGGCACTCGGCAGCCCGTCCATAATTGTATATACCACCTAACCGTGTTTTTTTTTTCTTTCTTTATACATACATACATACTAGTTACGAGTATACTATCTCTTTATCAACCAGTCTATATATTAGCAGCAGACACAGTACAGTGCGGTAGTTCACGGCTGTGGCTACCTCTGTGTCGGCACTCGGCAGCCCGTCCATAATTGTATATACCACCTAACCGTGGTTTTTTTTTCTTTCTTTATACATACATACATACTAGTTACGAGTATACTATCTCTTTATCAACCAGTCTATATATTAGCAACAGACACAGTACAGTGCGGTAGTTCACGGCTGTGGCTACCTCTGTGTCGGCACTCGGCAGGCAGTCCGTCCATAATTGTATACCACCTAACCGTGGTTTTTTTTTCTTTCTTCTTTATACATACATAGTTACATAGACATCTCTTTATCAACCAGTCTATATTAGCAGCAGACACAGTACAGTACGGTAGTTCACGGCTGTGGCTACCTCTGTGTCTGCACTCGGCAGGCAGTCCATAATTGTATACTAGTATCCATCTCCATTGTTTACCTGAGGTGCCTTTTAGTTGTGCCTATTAAAATATGGAGAACAAAAATGTTGAGGTTCCAAAATTAGGGAAAGATCAAGATCCACTTCCACCTCGTGCTGAAGCTGCTGCCACTAGTCATGGCCGAGACGATGAAATGCCAGCAACGTCGTCTGCCAAGGCCGATGCCCAATGTCATAGTACAGAGCATGTCAAATCCAAAACACCAAATATCAGAAAAAAAAGGACTCCAAAACCTAAAATAAAATTGTCGGAGGAGAAGCGTAAACTTGCCAATATGCCATTTACGACACGGAGTGGCAAGGAACGGCTGAGGCCCTGGCCTATGTTCATGGCTAGTGGTTCAGCTTCACATGAGGATGGAAGCACTCAGCCTCTCGCTAGAAAAATGAAAAGACTCAAGCTGGCAAAAGCAGCACAGCAAAGAACTGTGCATTCTTCGAAATCCCAAATCCACAAGGAGAGTCCAATTGTGTCGGTTGCGATGCCTGACCTTCCCAACACTGGACGTGAAGAGCATGCGCCTTCCACCATTTGCACGCCCCCTGCAAGTGCTGGAAGGAGCACCCGCAGTCCAGTTCCTGATAGTCAGATTGAAGATGTCAGTGTTGAAGTACACCAGGATGAGGAGGATATGGGTGTTGCTGGCGCTGGGGAGGAAATTGACCAGGAGGATTCTGATGGTGAGGTGGTTTGTTTAAGTCAGGCACCCGGGGAGACACCTGTTGTCCGTGGGAGGAATATGGCCGTTGACATGCCAGGTGAAAATACCAAAAAAATCAGCTCTTCGGTGTGGAGGTATTTCACCAGAAATGCGGACAACAGGTGTCAAGCCGTGTGTTCCCTTTGTCAAGCTGTAATAAGTAGGGGTAAGGACGTTAACCACCTCGGAACATCCTCCCTTATACGTCACCTGCAGCGCATTCATAATAAGTCAGTGACAAGTTCAAAAACTTTGGGTGACAGCGGAAGCAGTCCACTGACCAGTAAATCCCTTCCTCTTGTAACCAAGCTCACGCAAACCACCCCACCAACTCCCTCAGTGTCAATTTCCTCCTTCCCCAGGAATGCCAATAGTCCTGCAGGCCATGTCACTGGCAATTCTGACGAGTCCTCTCCTGCCTGGGATTCCTCCGATGCATCCTTGCGTGTAACGCCTACTGCTGCTGGCGCTGCTGTTGTTGCCGCTGGGAGTCGATGGTCATCCCAGAGGGGAAGTCGTAAGCCCACTTGTACTACTTCCAGTAAGCAATTGACTGTTCAACAGTCCTTTGCGAGGAAGATGAAATATCACAGCAGTCATCCTACTGCAAAGCGGATAACTGAGGCCTTGGCATCCTGGGTGGTGAGAAACGTGGTTCCGGTATCCATCATTACTGCAGAGCCAACTAGAGACTTGTTGGAGGTACTGTGTCCCCGGTACCAAATACCATCTAGGTTCCATTTCTCTAGGCAGGCGATACCGAAAATGTACACAGACCTCAGAAAAAGAGTCACCAGTGTCCTAAAAAATGCAGCTGTACCCAATGTCCACTTAACCACGGACATGTGGACAAGTGGAGCAGGGCAGGGTCAGGACTATATGACTGTGACAGCCCACTGGGTAGATGTATGGACTCCCGCCGCAAGAACAGCAGCGGCGGCACCAGTAGCAGCATCTCGCAAACGCCAACTCTTTCCTAGGCAGGCTACGCTTTGTATCACCGGTTTCCAGAATACGCACACAGCTGAAAACCTCTTACGGCAACTGAGGAAGATCATCGCGAAATGGCTTACCCCAATTGGACTCTCCTGTGGATTTGTGGCATCGGACAACGCCAGCAATATTGTGTGTGCATTAAATATGGGCAAATTCCAGCACGTCCCATGTTTTGCACATACCTTGAATTTGGTGGTGCAGAATTTTTTAAAAAACGACAGGGGCGTGCAAGAGATGCTGTCGGTGGCCAGAAGAATTGCGGGACACTTTTGGCGTACAGGCACCACGTACAGAAGACTGGAGCACCACCAAAAACTACTGAACCTGCCCTGCCATCATCTGAAGCAAGAAGTGGTAACGAGGTGGAATTCAACCCTCTATATGCTTCAGAGGTTGGAGGAGCAGCAAAAGGCCATTCAAGCCTATACAATTGAGCACGATATAGTAGGTGGAATGCACCTGTCTCAAGCGCAGTGGAGAATGATTTCAACGTTGTGCAAGGTTCTGATGCCCTTTGAACTTGCCACACGTGAAGTCAGTTCAGACACTGCCAGCCTGAGTCAGGTCATTCCCCTCATCAGGCTTTTGCAGAAGAAGCTGGAGACATTGAAGGAGGAGCTAACACGGAGCGATTCCGCTAGGCATGTGGGACTTGTGGATGGAGCCCTTAATTCGCTTAACAAGGATTCACGGGTGGTCAATCTGTTGAAATCAGAGCACTACATTTTGGCCACCGTGCTCGATCCTAGATTTAAAGCCTACCTTGGATCTCTCTTTCCGGCAGACACAAGTCTGCTGGGGTTGAAAGACCTGCTGGTGACAAAATTGTCAAGTCAAGCGGAACGCGACCTGTCAACATCTCCTCCTTCACATTCTCCCGCAACTGGGGGTGCGAGGAAAAGGCTCAGAATTCCGAGCCCACCCGCTGGCGGTGATGCAGGGCAGTCTGGAGCGACTGCTGATGCTGACATCTGGTCCGGACTGAAGGACCTGACAACGATTACGGACATGTCGTCTACTGTCACTGCATATGATTCTCTCAACATTGATAGAATGGTGGAGGATTATATGAGTGACCGCATCCAAGTAGGCACGTCACACAGTCCGTACTTATACTGGCAGGAAAAAGAGGCAATTTGGAGGCCCTTGCACAAACTGGCTTTATTCTACCTAAGTTGCCCTCCCACAAGTGTGTACTCCGAAAGAGTGTTTAGTGCCGCCGCTCACCTTGTCAGCAATCGGCGTACGAGGTTACATCCAGAAAATGTGGAGAAGATGATGTTCATTAAAATGAATTATAATCAATTCCTCCGCGGAGACATTGACCAGCAGCAATTGCCTCCACAAAGTACACAGGGAGCTGAGATGGTGGATTCCAGTGGGGACGAATTGATAATCTGTGAGGAGGGGGATGTACACGGTGATATATCGGAGGGTGATGATGAGGTGGACATCTTGCCTCTGTAGAGCCAGTTTGTGCAAGGAGAGATTAATTGCTTCTTTTTTGGGGGGGGTCCAAACCAACCCGTCATATCAGTCACAGTCGTGTGGCAGACCCTGTCACTGAAATGATGGGTTGGTTAAAGTGTGCATGTCCTGTTTTGTTTATACAACATAAGGGTGGGTGGGAGGGCCCAAGGACAATTCCATCTTGCACCTCTTTTTTCTTTTCTTTTTCTTTGCATCATGTGCTGATTGGGGAGGGTTTTTTGGAAGGGACATCCTGCGTGACACTGCAGTGCCACTCCTAAATGGGCCCGGTGTTTGTGTCGGCCACTAGGGTCGCTAATCTTACTCACACAGTCAGCTACCTCATTGCGCCTCTTTTTTTCTTTGCGTCATGTGCTGTTTGGGGAGGGTTTTTTGGAAGGGACATCCTGCGTGACACTGCAGTGCCACTCCTAGATGGGCCCGGTGTTTGTGTCGGCCACTAGGGTCGCTAATCTTACTCACACAGCTACCTCATTGCGCCTCTTTTTTTCTTTGCGTCATGTGCTGTTTGGGGAGGGTTTTTTGGAAGGGACATCCTGCGTGACACTGCAGTGCCACTCCTAGATGGGCCCGGTGTTTGTGTCGGCCACTAGGGTCGCTAATCTTACTCACACAGCTACCTCATTGCGCCTCTTTTTTTCTTTGCGTCATGTGCTGTTTGGGGAGGGTTTTTTGGAAGGGCCATCCTGCGTGACACTGCAGTGCCACTCCTAGATGGGCCCGGTGTTTGTGTCGGCCACTAGGGTCGCTAATCTTACTCACACAGCTACCTCATTGCGCCTCTTTTTTTCTTTGCGTCATGTGCTGTTTGGGGAAGGTTTTTTGGAAGGGACATCCTGCGTGACACTGCAGTGCCACTCCTAGATGGGCCCGGTGTTTGTGTCGGCCACTAGGGTCGCTTATCTTACTCACACAGCGACCTCGGTGCAAATTTTAGGACTAAAAATAATATTGTGAGGTGTGAGGTATTCAGAATAGACTGAAAATGAGTGTAAATTATGGTTTTTGAGGTTAATAATACTTTGGGATCAAAATGACCCCCAAATTCTATGATTTAAGCTGTTTTTTAGTGTTTTTTGAAAAAAACACCCGAATCCAAAACACACCCGAATCCGACAAAAAAAATTCGGTGAGGTTTTGCCAAAACGCGTTCGAACCCAAAACACGGCCGCGGAACCGAACCCAAAACCAAAACACAAAACCCGAAAAATTTCAGGCGCTCATCTCTAATTTTCACTACTGTATAGCTTAGCGACTGAGGTTTGTATAATCTTGATGTGCAATTAGGAGAGGAGCAATAAAGGAAAAAAACAGATGCTTGACACACTTCTGTGGAAATTGACTCCTCCCAAGAACTGAAACCAGGGGCGTAACTAGAACTTTGTGGGCCCCATTGCAAAATCTTGAAAGGGACCCCCCGTCATTGTCACTACAATGCCCCTTAGGAGGAAGGGGGCTGGACAGAGAGGAGAATGAGACAAAGATGGTGTGAGGGGGAGAGAAGGAGAGTGAGAGGATCAAGAAAGAAGGAGTTTCATGAAAACAAGAGGGAATGGGGGTAATTCCAAGTTGATTGCAGCAGGAATTTTGTTAGCAATTGGGCAAAACCATGTGCACTGCAGGGGAGGCAGATATAACATGTGCAGAGAGAGTTAGATTTGGGTGAGTTATATTGTTTCTGTGCAGGGTAAATAGTACTGGCTGCTTTATTTTTACACTGCAAATTAGATTGCAGATTGAACACACCACACCCAAATCTAACACTCTCTGCACATGTTATATCTGCCTCCCCTGCAGTGCACATGGTTTTGCCCAACTGCTAACAAAATTCCTGCTGTGATCAACTTGGAATTACCCCCAATGAGAGGAGCGAGAGAGAGAGGGTGTCAAGGAGAAAGAGAGAAAGGGATGAGAGGGGAGAGAGAGAGAGAGGCAGGGGCATAGCCAGAACTTTGTGAGCCCCATAGAAAATTATTAATGGGCCCGTCCCACTGCTTCTAGAGAGACACTTCTCTGCAGCAGTTGTTAATTTTATGCCCTATAATAGTGCCCTAGTTCATTTTCTGAATCGTAGTAGAGACTTATTTAATGTTATGCCCCACAGTAGTGCCCTAGTTTCTTGTATGAATCGTAGTAGTGCTTAGTTCCCCCTATGCCACATCTCAGAGCTGCCGGTACGCATTATGCCGCACAGTACCCCCAATTCACATTATGATATATAGTGCTCCCCATTCATATTGTGCCTCATTACAGCGCCCCAGTTCATATTATATAACATTATAATGCCCTCCATATCATTTTATACCACACTACAATGAGCAGGTCCAGGGGCATACCTAGATATATTGCAGGCCCCAAGGAAATAGTTTGAAAGGACCCCTACGTACCACCCAATAGCAAAAAAATGTATACAACACATGTAACTTTGACAGGGAAGGTGGGCCCCTCTCAGTTCTGGGCCCCAAAGCAACTGCACTGCCTGCACCTATGGTAGCTACGCCCTTGGAGAGAGGGTGTTAAAGAGACAGAGAGAGGGTGTCAGAGAGAGAGAGAAAGAGAGAGTGTCAGGGAGGGGGAGCGAAAGAGGAGAGCAAGAGAGAGCGAGTTTCAGGGAGAGACAGGGAAAGAGGGTGTCTGCGAGAGAGAGAGTGTCAGGGAGAGAGAGACTGTGCATGGGAGAGAGAGAGACTGTGCTAGGGAGAGATAGGGGGGAGAGACAGGCAGATGGACACAGCACCATATGGGACATAGACAGATAGATGGACAGGGATTGGGCATAGACAGATGAATGGGGTGGGCATAGGCGGACAGAGCACCATATGGGGGCATAGATGGACAAACAGCATAGGTGGACACTGGGGGCATGAACAGAGCACCATATGGGGGCATAGATCGATAGTTGGACGGAAGTCCGGCATAGATGGACGGTGGTGGGCGGGCATAGATAGATAGATGGACAGACAGATGTGGGGTGGCGTAAACAGACAGAACACCAGGGCATAGACAGGGAGAGCATAGACGGACAGACGGTAGGGGAGAGGGAGTGCTAACCATCAGCAGTCTGCGTGGCTCTGTCCAAACACGACTGCAAATACTGTATGCTTCTGGGCATTGCCAGTGCTAAAGTGTACAGGGCCCCCTGCAAACTATAAATTTGCACCTTCCCATACTTTACAAAGGGGCAGCACGTGCCGGAAAAAAAGGGATGTGGTCTCACAAGGAAGGGGCATGGCCACACAATAATACCCACATTTCAAATTACACAACACAGTAGCACAATCTTTTTTACATTACACTGTATGCAGTAGTCTAAATGCCTCCAGTAGTAGTTCCACTTATACACATAATGCCCCCAGTAAAAGTGCAGCTTCTGCACAGAATGCCTCTAGTGGTGGCGCCGCTTATACACATAATGTCCACAGTAGTAGTGCTGCTTATACACATAATGTCCACAGTAGTACTACTAATACACATAATGCCACCAGTAGTAGTGCCGTTTATACACATAATGCCCACAGTAGTAGTGCCACTTATACATATAATGCCCACAGTAGTAGTGCCGCTTATACACATAATGCCCACAGTAGTAGTGCCGCTTATACACAATGCCCACAGTAGTAGTGCCGCTTATACACATAATGCCTCGAGTAGTAGTGCTACTTATACACATAATGCCTCCTTTAGTAGTGCCTCTTATACACATAATGCCCATAGTAGTAATGCCCCTTATACACCTAATGCCCACACATACAGCAGCAATGGGCGTATAGAACACACGTGAATTTTAGAGTCCAAGACTGACAGCTCAAATGTTGGGGAGAGATTGCAGGACTTTAGTAACACATTATGCCTGGCAGCCAGTGCACTGCAGAAATTGGGTGACCGGGGGCCAAGCATGCAGCAGCCTGGTAACGATGAGCCCGGGCAGAATAATAGGCAGTAGAGGAATGGCAGTGCCAGAGGGTGCACACTGTCAGATTCTCACCAAGGTCCATGAAATGCGTCAGCACTCATTGTACTCACCGGACACAGGGACCAGGCTGTGTGACCGGGTGTGTGCAGACAGGGCAGGCATAAGCTGCAGGGTCAGCTCCAGGGGGAGGAGGTGTGGGAGTCGGAGGGACCTTACACAAGGAGCTGTGCTACATGCTGTCGGCGCTGCTGCCTGTCATCCATTGTGACAGGCGCAGCCAGCAGCAAAAGCAGGGTTGCAGAGTGGAGAGAGTGCTTCTTCAGCCTGGCGCCTCCCTGTACTGCATAACCTGCGTCCAGGTTCACTCAATCGGCGCCGGTTACAGTTGAGGGTTGCTCTGCACCCAACCTCCCTCCCTTCCAGGAAGTAAACTGCTGGGTCCCGTACCCAGCGCGTGGCACAAGTAAGTAAAAATGCTGGGCCTTGGGGGGCCCCCCAAGCGGCCAGATCCCATAACAGTTGCATCCCCTGCACTCTCTGTAGTTACACCACTGTATGCAATGGAACCTGACTTAAAGTGACTGCTATGCAGGGGAACCTAATTGAGACAGAGATTCTAACGGAATGTGGTGCAAGTGAGACTGTGTTTATACCACGTATACCCCTTATCCCCAACAATTTTCCATTGTAATTCAAATGCCTGCAGTTTCCTGTAGGCGTGATTGTCCCTATGACAATCAACAGGTCATAGGGGCAAATGCTCATGGCTGCTGGCATAGAGCTCAGGACCAGCTGATTCTCCCACGAGCAGCATTATGTGGCTTACTCACGAGTCACTAGTCCCAAGCATATTGTTTTTTGTTAATCCCTGTAGACAAAACTTCAAATATTGTTTACAAGGAAATTTTGTGTACAATATAAAATATACATCACAATACTAGATGGCATTACTGTAATAATAAAATTAGTTCCCCTGAGCAATAACAGATATCAACACGAGTGAAGCCACATGCAAACACTAGTACAGGTTGAGTATCCTTTATCCAAAATGCTTGGGACCAGAGGTATTTTGGATATGGGATTTTTCCGTATTTAGGAATAATTGCATACCATACTGAGATATCATGGCGATAGGACTCAAGTCTAAGCACAGAAAGCATTTATGATTCCTATACGGGATCCGATCTCTAGGTCGACAGTGTCTAGGTCGACCACTATTGGGCGACAGTAAGTAGGTCGACATGGCTTCTAGGTCGACAGGGACTCTAGGTCGACATGTTCTAGGTCGACATGAGTTTTTCACATTTTATTTAATTTTTTTAACTTTTTCACTCTTCAAGATCCACGTGGACTACAATTGGGAATGGTAACCATACACTAATTGGGGTTTGCCCGTCACTCTACGAAGAAAACTACACCAACATTTTTTTTTAAAACTCATGTCGATATTATTTCATGTTGACCTAGTACATGTCGACCTAGAAACTATGTCGAACGACTTACTGTCGACCAATAGTGGTCGACCTAGACACTGTCGACATAAGTCTATTCTATCTAACATACCACACCCTCATATACACCTTATACACACAGCCTGATGGTCATTTTAGCCACCATTTTTAATAACTTTGTGCATTAAACAAAGTGTGTGTACATTCACACAATTCATTTATCTTTCATATAGACCTTATATACACAGCCTGAAGGTCATTTAATTCAATATTTTTAATAACTGTGTATTAAACAAAGTTTGTGTACATTGAGCTATCAGAAAACAAAGGTTTCACTATTTCACTCTCACTCAAAAAATTCCGTATTTTGGAATATTCCGTATTTCGTAATATTTTGATATGGGATACTCAACGTGTAAATAATAACCTTGATAAAAATAAATAAATAATAATCTGTAGTCATAAAGGACACTTTACAATAATGCAAAAATGCAGTCCTGAAGTTTCTTAATGTCTGGCACAAATTATTGCATAACTCTTTGCAATTCCATGAGTAAATTTAATTGAAAATATGAAGTCAATCTGAGGGGTGCAACAATTTGCTAATCTTAATAGGATTAAGTACATTGGGGCATTCATTGCTAAATGGTGGCAAGGTGCAAGAATACCCTTCACCCTATGCCCAAATGCAATGAAATGGAGTTTGCTTTGTATGGGGACACTGCCAGTTTAACTGGTGACCAAAGGGTCTTAAGCCTTATACTCAGATATAAGCAAAACTGTTGAGAAATTTTCACACTAGCACAATTTCACAAGGTAACAGTCATTTCTGTAGAAACGTGACATTCCTGTGATACAATTTAGCGTTCCGCTTTTTCTTAGTCATTCCATGAAATGAAATAGCTGTTTTTTACTTTATTTCTAAATTGACTTTTCTCCAGAATCTTATAGAACAATGATAGGGACTGTCAATCATTCTAAGTGGAGGTATGGTTGGTGTAGAACTGGGACACTTAAGCAAGTGCTGAAAAATGTTGCAGCCAAACATGGAAAGAGGTATATGTCAATGAAAGTTTTATGGAAACTTTGCTCATCTCTACCTATAACCTAGTGCTTCTCAAACTGTGTGCCTAGGCACCATGGAGTGCCTCAGGGCACTTGTAGGGGTGCCTTGGATTGGTGGTCCAGGTCCAAATCAAATTATTTATGGTCAATGTAATAGGCAAAACCAGTGCAGGTGGCTGTCAATCATAAAATATGTGGATAAATAGAAGTGAAACCTGTCCCTGACCACATAACTGAACGTAAGGATGACATTTAAACACAATTTACTTAATTTAATATTTATTTCTAAATTTCTTAATAAGAAACTTTTGGCCAAGGGGTGCCGTGAAAAAAATTCTGATACTCAAGGGCACCGCGATTCAAAAACTTTGGGAACCACTGCCGTAACCACTTGCTTCTACACAACTAGATATTTTCTTTTATATTGAGTGTTTTAAGTAAAAGTTTGACAGTAAGGGTGTGTACACACGGTGAGATATTTTCTTTTGATTTTGACTATATAGTCAAAATCGCAAGAAAAGTTAGGGCAGATCGCAAGGTGAAAGTCACCTTGCGATCCCGATTCGATCCCGATGCACGGTCCCGCCAGGTCAGCATCGCAAGAAAAGATAGACTGTGCAGGCAAGTCAATCCTTGCTAGATTGGTGTACTATCTAGTTCATCTCACATGTCAATGACATCTCACATAAGCCAAAATCTCACATAAGCCAAAATCGTAAGCACACATAGTCCATATCTCAAGAAAAGTTAGTAAAAATCTGTGCTATCTGGGCTCTAGGGAGTTCAGGCGAAATCGCAAGTGAAAATCTGGCATAGCAAGGATCTCACCGTGTGTACACACCCTAACATAGAGAAGAGAAACAAAATAACACGAACTTGCACATCAAACTCAAAAGAAGCACAAATACTAATCATGAGCAAATCAAGTATGTTGTAAAAATAGGATTTTGGGGCCTACCGGTAAATCCTTTTCTCCTAGTCCGTAGAGGATGCTGGGGACTCCAAAAGGACCATGGGGTATAGACGGATCCGCAGGAGCTTGGGCACACCATAAAGACTTAAACTGGGTGTGAACTGGCTCCTCCCTCTATGCCCCTCCCCCAGACCTCAGTTAGAAAACTGTGACCAGGAGAGACGGACATTTCGAGAAAATAATTTATAAGTTAAATACAGTGAGTGTTATACCAGCTCACACCACGAACATACCGCAAGACATGGCCTTCAACAGAATACCAGCCCACGGTATGAAAAAACATACAGCCCTATGCTGAGAGATTATGTAACACAACCTGTGTGTCAACCCAACCAATAATACGAAACCACATGCCATGGCATGAACAATGTCAGCGATAGTCTGACAGAGAAGAAACACCACAAAGTGCAAGCAAAAGCAATAACTGCAGACACAGTACGCACTGGGACTGGCGCCCAGCATCCTCTACGGACTAGGAGAAAAGGATTTACCGGTAGGTACCAAAATCCTATTTTCTCTTACGTCCTAGAGGATGCTGGGGACTCCAAAAGGACCATGGGGTCTATACCAAAGCTCCAGAACGGCCGGGAGAGTGCGGACTACTCTGCAGCACCGATTGAGCAAACATGAGTTCCCCATCATCCAGGGTATCAAACTTGTAGAGCTTAACAAAGGTGTTTGAAACCCCGACCAAGTTACCGCTCGGCAAAGTTAACCCGCCGAGACAACTCGGGCATCCGCCCAAAAATAAACCATCTTCCTAGTAGAATCGGTCTCCCCCGACTTCGGTAACGGCAATCCAGCCGTAGAATTAGCACACCGAGTCGCATCACAGATCCAGCGTGTACCAGACTGCAGAGACGCAGGCGACCCAAGCACGCTGGGAGCATACCGGACAAACAGAGCCTCTGTTTCCCCAAACTGCACCCAATCGGCGACACAAATCTTCACAGCCCTGACTACATCGAGAGAGATTGAATCAGCCAATGCCGAAGTTACCACAGGCATCCAAAAAGGCAGGCATTTGACAAACCCCGAAAACCCTTTTCGGCAGAACCACCATCCAAGTTCTCAATTCTATCCACTTGGAAGATCAACATGGCTCTTGTGAGACAAAGCCGCTACTTCCGACAACCGCCTTGCGGTCGCCTAAAAAGCAAACACATGACCATTCTCCAAGAGAGAGGTTTTAACACAACCTTTAATAAAGGTTCCAAACAGTGAGACACCAGAAACGCAACACCACGTCAAGAGCCCACTGTGCCAACGGGGCACAACTGGAGGTTGGATGTGCAGTACTCTTTTCCCGAAAGTCTGAACCTCCAGAAAGGTGGCCAATCCTTTTTTTTTTTTATTTAAAGAAAATTTGCAAGCCAAAACTGCCCTGAAACGGAGCCTAACTGTAGGCCTGCATCCACACCTGCTTGTAAAGAACGGAGAAGAACAACTCAACTGAAAGATTGCCGTAGGACGCTTTAGATCTACACCAATACACATATTCACGCCAAACACGGTGTTAAAGCTTCGCCATTACTTCTCTTGTAGCCTGAAGAAGTGTGGAAATTACCTCACTGGGAATACCCAATCGGACTAGGATATGGCGTTCAACCGCTACGCCGTCAAACGCAGCCGCGACAAATCCTGATACACGTTTGGATCTTGCTGTAACAGTTCCTCCCGTAGAGGAAGAGGCCAGGAATCTTCTCTGAATAAATCCTGAAGAACTGGATACCAAGCCCTCCTTGGCTAGACCGGAACAATGAGTATCGCCGGAAACTCTGTTCTTCTTACGTTTACCACCTTCCGAAGAGTGAAAGCGAAGGGGACACCTAGACCGTCTGAAAACCCCCAAGGTGTCACGAGGTCGTCCACTGCTATAGCTTGAGTATCCCTTGACCCGGAACCATAGTCTTGAGGTCTCTCGTTGAGGTGAGACGTCAACATGCCCAATTGAGGCACTCCTCAAAGACTTGTCACTTCTGTAAAACGTCTCTATGACGACAGTATTTCTCCCGGATGGAGAGCGTGTCGGCAAATGAAATCTATTCCTCCGTCGTTTACGTCCGAAACTAAGACTTCTAATATAACGGTTACCAGTCTTATCACCCCGCGGAAAACTATTCCAGCTTCTGCCATTGTCGCTTTGCTCCTTGTTCCGCCCTAGCGGCTTACTTACGCCACTGCTGCCAAGTCGACCGACAGAATGAACACGGGCAGATCACAAAGAATATGTTCTTTGAAAAGAGCTCTTACTTCAAGAAAACTTATTGCAGACAAGCTTCGCAGCTTGACCTTTTCGACTGGAAATACTTCCCATGCAAGGACTGCTGCCCAGCCTCAGAGATCTGCACACATGTACACCAGGATCTAATCGTGAATCCCGAACCTTCATCCACTTAGGAGGTGAGAACTGAGCAGAGTTCACAGGAGCGATATCCTGGCCATTAGAATTATATTCTGGTGCATGTGCTGGTGAGACCCGGACCACCTTCCCAACAGGTCCCATGAAAACCACTCTGGTATTTAATCTGCTCACCGAAAAGGCCTCTTAGGCCGCACCCAACTTCTTCATCAATGGAACATACAGATGGATTGTCACTGCAAATCTGATCCGACTCCGGATCCTCAGACCTCCTTCCACAGGAACACACAGAACTTCAACCGTTCCGTATCTACTCTGATACCCATCTCCGACGTCTGCGTTGTTGGGAATAACAGGCTTCCCCTGTGTTGAAGCCCAGTCATAGAGCAAACAATGACTTTCACCACTTGTGACCTGACCATGCCGTAATCAGGAGAGTATCTCAGTACATAATAACAATGGGTCTTACTATTGAAAGAACCCCAGCATACTGCCCTCACTCCGGTGAAATGGTAAAGATAACCTGGATATCAACCTAGGTAGGCTAAATATGAGGAAAACGCATTTACCCCCTTTTCTACCTTTACGTGCTGAAGCACCTTCATAAGTAGAAACTGTAGATCCTATTTTTTTTTTTTTTAATAGCAGGACAAAGTCCAGAACCTGACGCAACTCTGGTATGGCGTCGCGTATTACCTCCCTTCTCAGAAGGGAATCACCAAGACCTATTCAAAAAAAGTCAGCGAGGGAAAACATCTGTAAACCCCAGCATGTCTGCTATGAGTAACCCCCATGTCCAAGACCAGTCTCGGACAGACTGAAGAGTAGTAGACGAGTTCCCACCGGAGTGGTCTCCAGTCAGATAGACCACCGATATACGGTGGATATGTTAGCCACCAGACAACCACGTCCACTTCTGCAAACCTAACAGGGCTGCAGAACTCTTACCTTGTCACCCTCGACAATTTGCCCCAAAGAGGAATAAAGAAAGGTATCAAACTGGTTAAACTGACCGCATCCCACAACCGAACGCGTCACCAACCATTGTGAGGTAATCCAACTCGCGTAGGTGACTTACCCGCGGTATCTGCCAAGATTGACCAAACCGAGGCCACCCCTACAGCGGTATACCGTCCCAGGGAAATACACCAGTACCTCTCGGATTCAGCCTAAGCATTTCTACTGCCGGCACACTGCAACCTGTCTCTGTGTTATAGAAAAGGATCAACAGAAGACACATCCCCTCTTTCTATAGGGTAAATCTATCGGATGCCTTTCCGAATATCACATTCCCCCCATATGCAGGCAATGTACATAACTCTAAAGTAAATAACAAAATATCACTTAGCTTCCTGTGTACAATCCTTTTCGACAGGGCCCCATGCCGACCAGGAGTTGATTTTCATAGTATTCTATCCGCAGCGGAAAAGAATAACCATTCGTCTTCTTTCTGACACCAACTCGTCACGGCCGACCTAGAGCTTCACCAACGGAGCAACCAGCACATGAAAAGGAACACTATTATTACAGCATCCATTCACAATGTAATATGAATACACATGAACAATACACAACTCCACACGTATCCTAAATATATCTATATATACATATATATATACACACATATATATATATATATATATATATATACATAAGCGGATTACCCGGATCCAACGGGCCCCTAGTTGTGTTCTGACTGTGTATGAGCATGTACTGACGCTCCGGTTGAGGATCTGCCAGGAAACATTATGGTCGACAGAAAACTTAGTATTCGTCGACAGCAGGGAGTAGTAATCATGCAAAAATAACATACTAATAACTCAGAGGGGACAGAAGGAAGATACACAATAGGTTCAATACACTCCCCTATATGTACTATCATGTCTGTGCACGAGCTACAGGCCCTCAGAATCGTACCCCCCATATACATAAAACATATATACAGGTATAGGTAGTTATCGCATGTTAAATAACACCCAGTAATAATAGACGATGCCGACACAGAGTCTACTTTTGACAAGTAAACAACTACCGACTTGCTACCACTGCATCTACACAATCAAGTACCAACAGTAGCCAGTAATGTCGACCGTGGTCCGCATAAATGACAGAGCACGCACAACTGTCAACCTATGTCGACTAAACTATAGTGGGTATCTGACAGGGAACAGATAGATATAAATATATATATATATTTATAACACAGAATACCAGCCTATTTGTTCAAAATAGGGCTATTTTCACTTTAAACAGCATTCCACATTGTATCCCCTCAGCTTTTGGCGGGGACAATCAGAAAAATGGCGCTGTATGTTGGAGAGAAGGCTAAGCCCCTGCCCTCCCGGCGTGCTCTAGCCCGCAACAAATATACCCTCCTGTATACCAACGGGGGTCCCTATACAGTGTATAGACACTGTATAGGTGTGCAGTCCCCTCAAACAAGTGATATATGCCATTGCTGCTCAGGGCGCTCCCTCCCTAGCGCCCTGCACCCTCGTAACAGCCGCTGGCGTGTGGGAGCAATGGCGCGCAGCCTGACCACTGCGATCTCCGGCCGGGGTATCGGACCGGAGTCCCAGTATGGAGACTGCATGACCGCTGTAATTTTAAAAACTTCTAGTAACTTGCTGCCCAGGGCGCTTTCCCCCCCCCCCAGCGCCCTGCACCCTGAGAGTGCCGTTGGTGTGTGGGAGCCTGGAGCGCAGCGCGACCGCTGCGTGTTACCTCCGTTACTGAAGTCTTCTGCCGTCACTGAAGTCTTCTGTTCTTCACATACTCACCCGGCTTCTTTCTTCTGGTTTCTGTGAGGGGGTTGACGGCGAGGCTCCGGGAACAAGCAGCTAGACGAACCAAGTGATCAAACCCTCTGGAGCTAATGGTGTCCAGTAGCCGAGAAGCAGAGCCCTTAAACTAAGAAGAAGTGGGTCCTGCTTCTCCCCCCTCACTCCCACGCTGCAGGGAGCCTGTAGCCAGCAGGTCTGCCTGAAAATAAAAAACCTAACATAAAGTCTTTTAGAGAAACTTAGGAGAGCTCCCCTAGTGTGTGTCCAGTCACTCCTGGGCACAAAGTCTAACTGAGGTCTGGTTGAGGGGCATAGAGGGAGGAGCCAGTTCACACCCAGTTTAAGTCTTTATAGTGTGCCCAAGCTCCTGCGGATCCGTCTATACCCCATGGTCCTTTTGGAGTCCCCAGCATCCTCTAGGACGTAAGAGAAATATAAATAAGAACATACAGAAACATACACAGCAGGATTAATATCAAAATAACAGAGAAGTATTATTAACCATGGAATAACAGAGAAATTACGACAACCTGTGGACAGATATAGTAGGGCCACAAAGACACCCACATAGCTCAGCATAAATAAACCACTAATACCCCTTTCACACTGAGCTGAGAACCTGGGTTATTGCCGGGGCAAGCCGGCACGACCCAGGTCCCAGCTCTGTAGACTGTATGAAAGGATCGACAATGGTCATGCATCCCGAGTCCGCGACCCGGGTTGTGGGCAGGGTTATTCCCGGGTCCGACCCTAGTCGGCTGCAGTATTAAAGGCATGACCGGGGTCATTGGACCCAGGTCATGCCTAAAAGGCTGCTGATTGGGTGGCTCAGGAGAGCTTGAAGATGGTGTCATGTGTGAACAGTGATGACCTGAGAATAACCCAGTTTCCGGTGGCGGTCTGAAAGAATTAAGAACGTCCAACTCCCGCTCATGTTCAATAACCTATAATGGACTGTTGTTTGAAACCGGGGCTTCTGTCTTAATGAGGAATAAGTGTTAGGAGAAGGTAGGATCAAAAGCATAGCTAGACAATTGCCAGAGGGCCATGTCACAAAACGAAGGCCGTTGGTCCAGGCCGCAGCACACCGGAGTTCCTGCTGCTCCCCTCCATGGGCAGCGCCATGACAGTCTCCAGTCAGCTGATTCCCCAGGAGCCAACCCGGAGTCTCCCCACGTCATGTGAGCCGTTAATCCACTCAGCTGCAAGCACTGGGTATAAGTTCCAGCTCACAGCACTTACAAGCTGTCCGTGCTTTGGTGTCTTTCAGGCTGAGACGTTTGCCAAGCCCATAGTACTTTGTGCCCACCCCATCCTGCCCCCTTTTGGTATCTCTGTTCAAGAACACCATAGAAAACATCCTAGACCAGGAACTTACTGTACATTTATAATATGATTTTCATTGAGCACAGATGCTGGTATATGCAGTTATACAGTATATAGTAACGGTAGTGCATAAATGCATTCAAATAATATTTAACAGTTTACCATAGATGGTACAATACATTATCAAGTTTCCTTTAAGTTTCTGATACTTGGAAAAAAGGTGACGGAACTAACGTAAAGTTACAGGTGTACACAAGATGTATAGTAGCTTTCTTACTCTGGACAAGTCTTCAGATGCTTATTTTATTTTTTTTGTAAATTATTTCACTGATTTATTTCCGGGAGTAGTCATAACAATTAAAAATTATGCAAAAAAAAAAAAAAAAAAGTGTATCTTTTGCACCAAGTGGGAAATAATGATGATAACAATGATGCCTAGTAGCAAACCAGGTGTACTCTGGACATGATAGGTGCACTGCCAGATGCAGATAACTCTGCGTAAGGGAGATTATATACATTTAGTTTTGCAGTGCAGGAGTTCATGCACCCTATTTCAGCCCACATACAATAACTTGTGTACAGTATTCACATGTTTACATACAGGTAAACAAGTCATTAGTATCTTGATAAGGCACCAATATACAGTATATTAGCCCTGGGAGACTATGTCATTAGTAGCCATTATACAGCATTAAAACCATTAAAAACCAAACAATAAGATTCTTTATGTAAAATGCATATTATTTTACATTACAATGTAACATAATATTTATTTAATTTTTTTGGTTTATAATTTTTAGTGCAATAAACAAATGTACAAGGTCTACCCTCCGTCTTGCCACTGGAGAGGGGGCTGCTGGGAGTCCTGGGGGGCTGTTGGGAGGCTCCAGGGGTTCTGGGGGGCGGTCACCCACATAAAGTGGTGCAAGCAGAAAAAAATTCCTAGTGGTACTGTGTGCACACGTCTTCGACCTGCGTAAAAAAATGGCCATGCCCACGTGTCACAAGGGGTGTAGTCAATGAAAATGGGGTGTGTCAACATGATACGACTCCATATCTCATCACAGATATACAAGCAGTGGTGAATTCCCCTTTAGGCACTTGAGGCACGGGCCTAGGGGCGGCATTCGTTGGGGGGTGGCACTTGGAAGCTTGTCTAGGTACTGACAGCACTAAAAAGTAAGTAACTGCAAAATATTTCCACTCTACTGTACCATATGCCATCTTGAATGGAGTGTAAATGGGTAGGACATGCACATATTACCCCTGTAAGCTGTCCCACTTGTATACATATGTATACTGTACATAATTAAAAATAAAAAAAGTCATAGTTAGTAGCTTTTTTTATGTAATGAGCACTTATAACCTATCAATAAAAATAATAAAATTTGGCAGACGGGGGGGAAGGGCATTACTGTATACAAGTGTTGAATATCAAATTAATCAGTGCAGTCTTGTGAAGCGATTTTGTCATATCACATTGAGTTTAAGAAACACATTCTGATGAAAAAGATGGTACAGCGCTCAGTGCAGCTGCCCAGGCATCTCGTGCAGCGCATCGTATTGAGGCTAGGTATATGAGGAAATCTGTATCAGTGCCGTTTCTTGCGGCAGGCGAGCCATGCAACCGCACGGGGCGCCCGCCGCGGCACTTCTGATTCCCCCCTCCTCCTTCCTCCCGAGTACCCAGCTCGTGGGGCGGAGTTTCGCGGAATGACATGGGTGTGTTGTGATGTCACAACGCAATTGCGTCACTCCACGAAACTCCGCCCCCTGAGCTGGGTACGAGGGAGGAGGGGGAGCCAAGCCTACAGGAAGGGCCGGCACGACGGAAGACGAGGGAGAGGCTGCCGAAGAGCGGGAAGAACTGCTTCAAACGTAAGTCAGTCTCTCTCTCTCCCCCCCCCCCCTCCTCCTCTGCCACTTGCCGCAATGTGGAAAATGGGGACACTTGCCCGCCATCATCTGTGAAATGGGGACACTTGCCCGCCATCATGTGTAAAATGGGGACACTTGCCTGCCATCATGTGTAAAATGGGGACTCTTGCCTGCCGTAATGTGTAAAATGGGGACTCTTGCCTGCCGTAATGTGTAAAATGGGGACTCTTGCATGCCATATTGTGGAAAATGGGGACACTTGCCTGCCGTATTGTGGAAAATGGGGACTCTTGCCTGCCGTAATGTGGAAAATGGGGACTCTTGCCTGCCGTAATGTGGAAAATGGGGAGTCTTGCATGCCATATTGTGTAAAATGGGGACACTTGCCTGCTTTAATGTGTAAAATGGGGGTTTAATGTATCAAGGGCATTGCGGTGTATGGCAAAATATATATATATTTTCTTTTTTTCCTGTGGTCGTCGTGATCTGTCGGTGCAAGGTCAAAAACTGGGGTGTAAGGTAGTCTTTTCAAACAAGGCCACGCCCATTTTAACGAGACCACACCCATTTTTGATGCCACATCCCCTTGCCGGGAGCGCGCGCGCATACCTATTACTTTTTATATTTATGGGGGGGGGGGGGGGGGCGCATTTTTTTCTTATGTCTGGGGGGGTGCATTTTTTTATCTCACACTGGGGGCCAATTGGCTAGAAACAGCCCTGATCTGTATGTTAGAAATCTTACAATTACACTGCTTGTAATGTGAGTAGTGTTCTGCTGTGTTCTGTGAGTGATATGACAAAAAATATATGATTTCCCCTGAAGATAATCTCACTGTATCGATATATAAGTAATGACCGCATAATGATCCAAAAGATTGATCCCTTCAGTTGTCTGGCATTAAGCTCATCACCATGTGTGCACCCTTTTCTTTACATTGACTCCACCTGGCACACCAAAGAAAATGATAGCGCAAAGCAGTTCAGATGTCAAGTATGGGCAAAAGAGAAGCAATGCAATGTTCTTTTATGTCATAGTGGCATTAATACATAGACCCCAATATGTTTGATTTTCTTCACTATGTTATACTTCTAAACCTACACTTTCTGAGAAGAAATTTTATGCTCTGTGGTCAAACAGGTAAACATATATAATCAGAGCCGGCCCTAGCCATTCGATGCCCTAGGCAGCATTTTGGCTGATGCCCCCTAGCACTACCGCTACTTCCACCTCTGACCCAGCACCCCTCTCTCAGCATAGCACCCATCATGCAGCAGCACAGAAACCAGGAGCAGCCAGCAACACCCATCACCCCTCACCCACAGCAATACTTTTGGTGTCCTGTGCCAGTCAGAGCTTTAGCACCCTCAAACCCTGCTAATTTTAAGTAGCGAGTCGGGACGGTGCACCCCAAAGATACGCGTCCCCAAAAAAGGGGTGTGTTCTTGCTGGGAAGGGGTGTGGCCACACAATAGTACTTTCAGTTTAAATCTAATTCACGTTACTTCACACAATATAATTATATGTATGACGCACAAAATCGTAGTGTTAGGAGGCATGCAGATGTGTAAATGTGTAAAATATATAAATATATATGTGGCTATGGGCTACATGCACCCCACCCTATGAGTGGTGAGTGCAAACACTGTACCCCGCTTCTGGGGTGGTGAGTGCTGTGGTTTTATATTTGTTGGTATATATATATATATATATATATATATATATATATATATATATCTCCACACCAGTACCCCTGATTGAGAGCCTTGAGGTGGATTATCCTTTTAAATGGCATCCTTTCCAATTCCATTATCTCTGGATCACCATGACAAAAGATAATGCAGACTGGTTTTGTCTTAAATTTCTGCCTTTGTTAACCAAACTAAAATCCTGTTTCCACAAATGGTCATCGTTGGGTCTGTCCTCTCTGGGAGGACTTAACACTGTCAAAATGAACAGCCTACAAAAGGATTTATATAACTTTCAGACACTTCCTATATTTGTCTCTACAGATGAGTCCTTTTACATCTTTGCTCTGTGTGTTACAAGTCGCGTTACACATAATGCGTGAGTGCCGTGTGACTCAGTAGTGATGAGCGTCTTTTTTCCCCCCGCGAAAATGCGTCTTAGACGCAAAGTAATGTAATAGGACACACAGGGAGCTTCAGCTGACTAAAATGGTATGCAGCATGCCTACTGTATATTTTAGTTGTGTGACTTCGACTGTATTTGCACACAAAATGCTATGCTACAGTGTTTTCCGATGCAGATAGATGCAGAAAGAGCCGCAGATGCAGATAGAGCCGCAATTACCTTCATATTTGGTGGCAATGTTCACTACTGTTGAACTTCTGGCGCACAGTGAGGAGGCATTCTGGAAAAAAAAATGTCTCTTAAATTTAATGGATATGCCCATCTCCTGGTTCAAAAAGTGGGCATACCCTATCTTTGGAGATCCACATTCTGAGAGATGGGGTTTAAGCGGATTGACCTCTACATGATGATGGAAGACCTGACTGCATTATTTCTATTTAAAAAAAAAAACAACACATATTTCATAGAGTTATGGTATGACTGGTTGAGATTTCAGGAACCTGTGGATTACAGTATTTATAACATACCTCCCTCTGGAGGCAATTCCCCATACCCTTTAATGGCTCCTGCAGTATAACCATAATTTTCCTATTTTCTTTAAGTAAAATTCCCTTGTCTGGCCTTATAGGTTCTTCATATCAGACAACCACTCCCCCCTAACCCTATCAACTTTCATTTTCCCATGTACGCTATCTGTTTCACCATACTCCTATTTTAAAAGGTTCTAATCCCACTATATAGGTGTTGTGGACACTCACGAGTGTGAATAGTCCCTGTCAGCCGGGATTCCGGCTGTCGGCATTGTCAGCGGTTGGGATTCCGGAAATGGTATCCTGACCGCCAGGATCCCGACTGCCGGCAATGTAACTGTATCCAGTTCTGCACATGTCTCCTCCTTCTCCTGCTACAGCCCCCAGGTGTGATGACCGCCGATATCACTCCCAATAGCAAGCTCCCGAATGCCATGCAAAATGGCAGTCTGAGGCACATGCACTGAAAATTAAAATTTCCCGCCAGCTCAGTGGTGGCCCTATTGCACTGGGGGCAAGAGGGATAATGTCACTAGGGATTTATTACAGCTGGGGACAAAGTTCTGCTGGGAGTTCTACTCAGGGACGTGCAGTGAGGTAAATGGCTCAGGAGGCACTGGCTAGTACCAGAGCCAGATTTACACACAGTGTATGAGTAAAAGAGTGCTTGTGGACGTTAAACAAAGGTGCAGCAGTATACAGTATACTGCTGGAAATTGGGTGGGTTTTGATCAGACATGTGTGGAAAAGATAGACTTGCCATAGACTTTTTACTCCAGAGTTTTGACTCTAAAAATTATTAGAATAATACAAAGAAGATATTTCTAATATATTCTTTGTATTTTTCATATACTGTACTTTATATAACCAAACCTCTGGTTTACACATTAGCATGGCAGGAAAGACTGTGTTTCACCTGCCTTACCTCACCTCACCTCACTGATTCTACTGCCATGTGATGTTGGTAGGTACTATTACAGTGGCAGCAGTGGCGGAACTAGCGAGCGGTGGGCCCAGGTGCGACAAAATGCTTTGCCCCCCCCCCCCCCCACATCCCATCCAAGTCCACCCCCTCACCCCTGGAGAGGATCTGGTGAGGGGGACCTGCTCAGGGCCAGAGAAATGGATACCTAGCAACAGTGCCGTAACTAGACATTTTAGCACTGTGTGCAAGAAACGGCATCGGAGCCCCACCCCTGCATGCAAAACAGGGGCAGTGCGCGCTGTAGGCGCGCACAAAAATACATAGTGGCGTGGCTTCGTGGGGAAGGGGTGTGGCCACAAAATAATACCAATTCATAAAACGGTGCACAGTAGTCTCCATTATTCAAATTACGCCGCACAGTAGCACCACTACACCAGGTAGAGACCCTTTTACACCTTACAGCGGACAGATTCCTCTTTTTACACATTACGGCAGACAGCATCCCCTTTTTATACATTACGGCAGACAGCGTCCCCCTTTTTACACATTACGGCAGACAGCGTGCACTTTTTACACATAACGGCAGACAGCGTCCCCTTTTTACACATAACGGCAGACAGCGTGCCCTTGTTACACATAGCGGCAGACAGCGTACACTTTTTACACATAACGGCAGACAGCGTGTCCTTGTTAAACATAGCGGCAGACAGCGTACACTTTTTACACATAACGGCAGGCAGCGTCCCCCTTTTTACACATTACGGCAGACAGCGTCCCCTTTTTACACATTACGGCAGACAGTGTACACTTTTTACACATAACGGCAGACAGCGTGCCCTTGTTACACATTACGGCAGACAGCGTCCCCCTTTTTACACATTACGGCAGGCAGATTCCCCCTTTTTACACATAGCGGCAGGCAGATTCCCCATTTTTACACATAGTGGCAGGCAGTCCCCCATTTTTACACATTGCGGCAGGCAGATTCCCCCTTTTTACACATAGCGGCAGGCAGTCCCCCATTTTTACACATTGCGGCAGGCAGATTCCCCCTTTTTACACATTGCGGCAGGCAGATTCCCCCTTTTTACACATTGCGGCAGGCAGTCCCCCATTTTTACACATTGCGGCAGGCAGTCCCAACAAAGAAAGAAATAAAGAAAGAAAGAAAGAGACAGAAAGAAAGAAGAATTATACTTACCCTCTCCGCAGACTCAGGCTCCTCGGTGCAGCTTGACGATTCCCGGGCAGGAGAGAAGGAGGAGGAGGGAGGTGGAGGAGGGAGCTGCAGCAGCGCTGTGTTATTGGTGGAGGCGCTGCTGCTGCTGCCCCTCTGCTTCACTATAGGCTGTTCTCGGAAGACAGCCTATAGTGAAGCAGAGGAGCAGCAGCAGCGCCTCCACCGGTAACAAAGCGCTGCTGCGGCTCCCTCCTCCACTTCCCTCCTCCTCCTTCCCCTGTACCGCTACTCCTCTCCTCTCCGGGCGGCTGTGTGCTGCGGGCAGCGGTTGCCCGCAGCGGCTTGTAATGAGTCAGTTTGACTCATTACATGCTTTGGGCCCCTGGACAGAGGCGGGCCCCAGTGCAACGCACTGCTTGCACTGGCGGTAGTTCCGCCTTTGAGTGGCAGCCTATGAAGATGGGGGGGGAGGTTATTTTAGTTTAAAATAAATACATTTTTAAAATATATAGTTAAAGTTAAGTAATTGTAAAAAACTGACAATTTCTGAGTGTTTTTTGGGGGAAATAATTATTCAATTAAGTGATTAATAATAAGAGCTTAATAAATAAGGGGTAAACCTTAAAATGTTCCTTTGTATAAGATTTGCAACAAAGGAACCTTAGTAAATAACCACAAAACTAACTGAAATTTCTAAGTAAATACATAAAATGCACAAAATCTGAAGGAAGATCTCCAATGTGTTACAAGGTATTGCACTGAGCACAAGAGAGCTTCCCCATCTGCTCTCAGTAATTACTGATAAATATTGATCCTTGTCAGAATGAAGTTTAGCTAATAACGTTTTGCCAGCAGGGCACATTGTACTAATTTTACTTGTCATTGAAAAACTGTGGGGAGTTTAGAAAAAGTCTATACTTGTGTCCAGTAGGGATAAGCTGGAGCTGTTACTATTTCCTCTCTTAATCTAAGGGAAAGTAAATTGAACATTTCTCCTTCATCATCCAGCCATATTACTTGCTCATCTCTCAGGGCTTTTTCATTAATTCTAGGTAAAAGTAATATTTTGTTTTTGTATTAAAAGTTTCGGCACTGTGTGTTATCTTAGTTCAGTTGTACAATTTCTGAAAACCTTTCCTAATTAACTGTATGCAGCTGTAGATTCATGTACAAATTTGATGCCATGTAGCGTATTATATCACTGATTACAGATATCTTTTCATCTATTTTCAAATGAACTTTACTATCACTGTGAGATGACTCATAGGAGCATATTTACTAAGCGTCGGTTTTGCATTTTAAGCAGTTTTCCAGATGTTTATCAGCAAATCACATCCTGCTGATTTACTAACACCCAAACTGACGCAAACCCACAGAGAATCTAGACTGTAGAAAACAACTGAAAATGTACTAATTGTCAATGGCCCTCATTCCGAGTTGATCGGTCGCAAGGCGAATTTAGCAGAGTTACACACGCTAAGCCGCCGCCTACTGGGAGTGTATCTTAGCTTCTTAAAATTGCGACCGATGTATTCGCAATATTGCGATTACTAACTACTTAGCAGTTTCAGAGTAGCTCCAGACTTACTCTGCCTGTGCGATCAGTTCAGTGCTTGTCGTTCCTGGTTGACGTCACAAACACACCCAGCGTTCGCCCAGGCACTCCCACCGTTTCCCCGGCCACTCCTGCGTTTTTTCCGGAAACGGTAGCGTTTTCAGCCACACGCCCCTGAAACGCCGTGTTTCCGCCCAGTAACACCCATTTCCTGTCAATCACATTACGATCGCCGGAGCGAAGAAAAAGCCGTGAGTAAAAATACTATCTTCATAGTAAAGTTACTTGGCGCAGTCGCAGTGCGAACATTGCGCATGCGTACTAAGCGGATTTTCACTGCGATGCGATGAAAAATACCGAGCGAACAACTCGGAATGAGGGCCAATGTTTTTACCATCAGAAGTATAAAAACCCCATATTTACTAAGTGGTGGCTTTAGAAACCAAAATAAAACTGCCATCATGTATTGAAAATGGAGGCAGATACTATAACATCTACAGTATATTTCTCTAGTGAAGTAAATACTATTATAATACTACATTAGTAGGAAAACTATTGTTTAATTTTATTGAGAGAAATAGTATTTATTAACTATATAAAAGGGGAAATAATAATTGTTAATTGGCGTTTCAAAATTTCATTGACAGGGTAAGCAGTTATTTTATGGTTATATAAATGGTACCCACATAATAAAATAATAAAATGCTTCCCATTAAAAACAGGACAACACTAGTTTACAAAACCGCATCAAAACTGCTGAAAATGAAATAAAATAAATGCAGAGAATCAGGGTGCCAATGATATGTAGGTGTTTAAAACCCCCAGCACCACTGATGCCCGTTCTGGTTGGCATGTGTCCTTGCTGTGTAAAATGATGCTACTACTAATCAGTACATTTTCGGAGCATCTGTCCCTGCAGCGGAGTAATGGTGAATGTCTCAGGTAGTATCCAATATGGCAACTCGTGGTGAGTTGGATACTTAATGTATAGGACCCTACAATAATTTATTTAATACTGCTTAAACACTACTGCCCTAGGATTGTGCCTGTCTTTATGGAAAAGCTTTTGTGAGAAAGTAATGTTACACTTTGTACTTAAACACGAGGTATCTTCAAAGGATAATGCAGAATGTACTAAAACATCTTTTCTTTTAAATGGTGAATAAAGATCTCAGTGTGTGTTGTTATACAGCAAGAGCCACATGAAGCACTGAATTCCTACAATGTCTTTATTCTGTTTCTTGAAAGTGTTCTTGACATGAAAGCCATAAGCTCAAATACAAGTTATGTTCTGCTTTTTATTGTTCTAAGTCGAAAAAATAAAATTGCCAAATAATTAGACAAGTGATGTGTTAAATTCATCCGTAAAAGGCTTTGAAATCACACAATACTGTGTTCTCTGTAACCATAATACAGTTCTTCATGTGTTGCTCAATGTTACTATGGAAACGTATAGCTTGTTACCCAAAGGCCAGTTTTTACTCTCTAAGGTGGAAAGAGATATGCATTGCACTTAATGACTACTCCATTATCCCCAATGGAATCCCCGATTGTCATGTGCTTTGCTAGTGCAATCAGGATGATATTCAAAACCAAAGCCGTTACAGTACAAATAAGGTAAGTGATTGCCTGTATGCTGATATGTTATCAAACAAATAGCTGCAAAGTCTGCCTTTAAGCTTATATTCATTCATAAAATACAAAAACAATCAGAATGGCTACCAAGTCCAATACCCCTTTTACACACCCTAGATTAGAGAAGGTATAATGAACATGGGATTAACCCATGTACATCTATTCACACCAGACTTTGGTCCAGGTTAAATCCAGGATCATCGCCTTTCACACTGGACCTGTGCCTGTCCAGTAGAACAGGCTCATCATGTTGCTACGTCATTACAGCATACAGTGCTTGAAACTCACCAATGAGGCTCTTTTAACATAACACGGATAGAGTAACCCGGGAACACCCTTTCTTACCGCATCGTATCCAGCTCATACCCGGAAAAAGCCCAGGACATGACCAAGGTCACATAATCCGGGATGAACCATTCACAGGAGTCCTTGTCTCAGTGTGAAAAAGGGACAACATGGTCCATGGACTGCACAAGAAAACCAGGAAAGGAAAGATGAAGAGCTGGACATATACAGGTTAGGCAGGACTCAGTGACATAGGAATGTGTAGCCTCATGCTGAAATTAGACATATATGAAATGTGTAGCAAGACAGCAAGAGGAACATTCCAGTATCAATAACACTATTTTTGGTGAAATAACATGATTTACAGAAAAATGAGACACAGTTTCAAACTAGAAGAGCAAGACTGAAAGTTAACAACATTATGAATATATATATATATATATATATATATATATTTTTTTTTTTTTTTTCTTTTCAGAAAAAGTAAATAAATGGAGATAAAAGGACAGCTTTGCTTTGTGAGGACTTCCAGGTTTATGGGAGTCCCATTGTGTGTACTGTATTCTGCCTTCAGTATGTGCATGTACAAGCCGCTGGGGGGGTCAGAGATTGATCCTTTGCATGCCTCCCAGGGGAAATCTACATAAAGAAGCCCATAGGTTTCTATAGGCAACGCCATCTAGAGTTGAATTGCCTTTCGGGTATAAGCTCTGTAAGGTTTTCACTGAGTTTTGATTGCATTTTACCCTTATACATCCCGCCATGTGTTACAGTTTGTGTTTTCTTTGTCAGGTTACATATCAGCCAAGTTTTTCTGATGACTGGCAGCACCCCCAGTGTCAGGACAGCTCTGGATCTCTCTTCCTTCATTACTTCTCAGCCATCTGGTAAGCTTTCTGTGATGAGGGACAGGACTTTGCCTCACAGACCACTCATGGAAATTACAGCAGCCAGTCCTCCTCAGTGGCGCAGTCAAAGACTCCTCCCTGTGGTAGCACAGCCTCCTCACAGCTATCCGGTCCCTCAGGTGAGCTCCAACTGTCCTAATGGTTCTTCTGGCTCTTCTTTTAACTCCTGCTGTCTAGAGGGCATATTTCGACTGGAACTGGGTAGGCCGCTGTCAACCTGCGGCCTGTCCTTCAGCTGCCTAGTCTCTGCCTCACTCATCAGGCTTGCCACCTTCTATGTACTCTGTCGCAGCCGCGAGGTCCGTCAGCATTCACAGACATCCATGTCAACAGGATGTCGGCCTGGTGCGTGTTGACAGTTTTAACCAGTGGCAGAGCCACACCAACTGCCACCCCAAATGCTGCCAAACATCACCGGCCTGGACGTAAGGGAAGTTGATGTGGCTCCCCTATTTGAAGTTTGGAATGTGCTGTGGCCCAACCTCTGGAGCTGCCACTGGTTTTAACCATTGTGGTGTTGACCTCATGAACATTGACAAGGTTAATGTCAACCATTCAACTGGATCCCCCCTACAGTACCTAGCTCAATTCTAAATTTCAGTGTAAAAACTACACTGTCCATTATTTATGCATTACACACAAGATCAGCTTGTATTTTCCATGCATGGTAATACATGGGTAGATGGGATGATGAGAAATATTTGTGTAAGTCTAGAAAATCCTTATGTTAAGGCTTGGCTGTGGGGGGACCTAAAAGCAGCTTTAAGCCACTGTGTCAGATCTCTTTTGCTACACAGTGCAGAACAGCACTGAAGGTGATTAGCAGAGTTCTCGGCTGTATGTCAGAACCTTTCTCTACCAGGGTCAGGACACCATCAAAGTACGGGGATGTCATTTTGTAAAACCTTTTTTGTTAAATCTCTTGAAGGCCAGATTTAAAGCTCACACAAAGCTAAAAATGTTCTGGATAAAAACACAGAACTTCAGTTATCCTTCATATGAAGATATTAATATCAGCTGTCATTGAAGGATGATCATTGGCATAGTAAATTTGTGCTAAACATTTTGTAGATACTCCAAAAAATCTGATTATATAAAATGTATAAATGTGGTCACTTATTTCCATGAAATATACCGATGTGGGTTTTTTTTGGTACAGGGACTAGTAAATAGAAAGTAGATAAGACTTTCTATAGATAAGTTTAGAGGCGGTGGGTGTTTATATCCGTCTATTAAAGGGAGGATGTTTTCACTGAATATAGACCTTTGCCTTAAACATCACGGGGACGGGGTAACTGCCAACATAGAGGGGGGCATTTACTAAGCAGTGATAAGAGCAGAGAAGTGAGCCAGTGGAGAAGTTGCCCATGACAACCAATCAGCACTGAAGTAACATCTATAATTTGCATACTATAAAATGATGCAGAGCTGCAGATTGGTTGATGGGGCCACTTCTCCCCTGGCTCACTTCTCCGCTCTTATCACTGCTTAGTAAATGTACCTCATATTCATAAAAACACAAGAAGCCTATTTAGCAAGGACTGTGCCATTACAAGTACAGCTACAATTCTCCAACACATTATGGCAATCACAGAAGAAAGCCATTGATGAATAAAAAAGGTTTATTGTTGGAATACAACATATTCAATGGCCAATATGTGTATATATATATATATATATATATATATAGATAGATAGATAGATAGATAGATAGATAGATAGATACCCATGTAGTGGCCGGCACTCGGAAGGCCTCCGTGGGCTTTCTGGCTCAGGTGCCATCCTATGAGGTTTCCACCTCCATCAATAACCCATGTCAAGAAGGCGGCACTCAGAGGCTTGAAGGTGCAAAAAACTCTTTAGTAAACAAGCTGCAGAATTACATCAACGTTTCGGGGCACGTGCCCCGAAACGTTGATGTTATTCTGCAGCTTGTTTACTAAAGAGTTTTTTGTACCTTCAAGCCTCTGAGTGCCGCCTTCTTGACATGGGTTTTATATATATATATATATATATATATATATATTTGTTGTATTAACTGTTTTTATTGAAAGGGAGTTGCAATACAAAAATGTAATGACAACATATAACATCAACAGGTCATGAGAACATTACTAGCTAAATAGTTGATATATACAGTGTATATATACAGATGTAGCCACCTTTATCTTGACTGGCTGAGGCGTTTGTCCCGATCGAGCATACGCAGCGTAACGGGGTGTAGGGAGGCGCGCCTAGTCACAGAGAGGCGTACCTAATCGCATGGAGGCAGAGCGTTTGGCGTTACCTTTATGTGTAATACCTGCGATCATCCACCAGATTTCGCTTTTTACAATCACCACTGCGCATGCGTGTGGTCTCCCGTAAAATACAATACTGAAATATATAATAAGGACTACTTTACTAAGGCGTCTCATTACGCTGCATACAGTAAATACTCATTACGCTGCATTATTTAATACAGTAAATACTCACTACGCTGCATTATTTAATACAGTATATACGGTACAGACGCAAATAGTACAGCATACAGTATATGATCCATCTACAGTACTTTATGAATATGTGAGCGTCCAAGTCCCGCAGACAAAACAACATAAAACCAGTAGTGTACACTGTCGCAAATGGACGTGATAGAAGTTCACTATTGCCTCTTGAGATTAGGAATTTTGTACAGTATGTTAGCGTCCTAATCCCGTAGCCATTACAGCATAATCAAAACCAATGGATTTATTCATCTGTCTGCAGCGAAGTGGTGAAGTGTTCCGCTTCCTATACTCAGAGTCCCGGGTTTGATTCCTAAAGTACGAATGCATGTTAGTTTTTTCCAGACACTTTATTATTTTTTTTATTCACATAAACCAGGGCAAAGCTGCAGGAGCGGTCCTACTGTTAAGGTTCTATGCACCGTACAGTACACATACAATTCTGTAGCAGGGCAGACTCAATAGAAATGGCTACCACCTATGACTCCTTGCCCCACGGAGGCCCTAGGCTACGGAGCAAGTAACAGTCCAGATTTTGCAGGCTATGGGGCAATGCTGAAGGAGCGTCACAATCCCCTAGCTAAAATACACAGGGGCGATAGGAATAAGCGAGGTCTATGCACATTACGGTACACCGGACTCGATCGCATAGCACACTGGCAAAATGTCCGCCACCCCCACCATGTGGCAGGCAGTGCTCGGATATGGAGCAAGAGATGGCATAAGTTTTGCAGGCTTCGGGGCAATGCTGAAGGAGCATCACAATCCCCTAGCCAAAATACACAGGGGCGATAGAGATAAGCGAGGTCTATGCACATTACGTTACACCGGGCTCGATCGCATAACAAACTGACAAAACACAAGTTTTACATAAAGCAGGGCAAAGCTGCAGGAGATTTTCTACTGTCAAGGTTCTATGCACCGTACGGTACACGTACAATTCTATAGCAGGGCAGACTCAATTGAAATGGCTGCCGCCTGTGACTCCTAGCTCCATGGAGGCACTCGGCTATGGAGCAAGTAACAGCACAGATTTTGCAGGCTACGGGGCAATGCTGAAGGAGCATCAGAATCCCCTAGCTAAAATACACAGGGGCGATAGGGATAAGCGAGGTCTATGCACATAACGATACACCAGACCCCATCGCATCGCAAAGTGACAAAATGTCCGAGGCACATGAACCCCTGCCTTGTGGCAGCACTCAGCTATGGAGCGAGCAACGGCATAGGTTTTGCAGGCTACGGGGTAATGCTGAAGGAGTGTCAGAATCCCCTAGCTAAAATACACAGGGGTGATAGGGATAAGCGAGGTCTATGCACATAACGATACACCGCAAAGTTCCCCATGGTTTTGATTATGCCTTTTCTTTGAACACGGTATTTTCCACTGCCTCGCCCTACCCCCATCCCACTTTCCCCTTCCGCCCTGGGAACCTGCAAAGTACATGCAGTAGACAGGGAGGGAGTTCCAATCAGGTTACAAGACATGTGCAACAGTATACTACTGTATGTAGGAAAATCCCCCGCCCACTCTGGTTTATGTGAAACCTGTGTGCACCCTTCCATTGAATGTATAACAAAGAAAAAACATAATAAAGTGAATGTTACAGGAACACATTAAAAAAAAGGTTGGCACTTCCTTCCCATTGGTGTTGGTTTATGCCTTAGGGGACTCGGACGCTAATACTTGTATTTCAAAAGCACAGTATTTTCCCCCGCCTTTCCCTACCCCCATCGCCGTTCCCCCCTGGGAGCCTGCACAGGTCATGCAGTGGACAGGGAGGGAGTTCAAGTCAGGTACAATACACAAATGCTGATGATCTACAGTACTGTGTTGCTCAGTTAGTTGCGTCGGAATACACTAATTTATACTCATTACAGCTGTGTATTTGTATATAGCGGAATTAATCACTGCTGCAGATTTACTTTGATTTATGTGAAACCTGTGTGCACCCTTTTATTGAATGTATAACAAAGAAAAAAAAATAAAGTGAGTGTCACGGGAACATATAAAAAAAAAAAAAGTTGGCACTTTGGGACTCAAACCTGGGACTCTCAGCGTGGGAGGTGGGAGCCTTTATCGCTAGGTTGGTATGGAAGGGGAGACAATTAGCTACCGGAGGGTACCAACCCCAAGTTTCTGTGACCCCCACTAGGCTCATGGCAAGCGTCGGAACCCATGGTGGGTCTGAATTAACGGGCCCATTATAGTCTATGGGAAAATGGGTCCACTTTGCGTACTGATATCTCTAGTTCTGGGTGTCCCAGAGACTCAGGACTGGTACCATACAAAAGAGGAGACTCTTGGCTTTCGGGGCAGACCAACCACTAGTGTATGTGACACTGGATAGGGAAACGGGAAGCAACCGTGTATCGGGACCCCTCCAGTTGTCCGCCTAGCTCGCACAGGATGCAGGGTTTCTGGCTAGATAGGAAATACTGTACAGAAATGCTAAGCATGATAATTTGACATCCAGGAACATAGGGAGGAGTTTTTATCTCTCTCCATTATACTTAGAAAAATTACATTTGCCACTGTACGTTACAAGCTGTTCATGCTAATTAGTACACTAGTAGAACATACTGTACAGAGATACTAAGTACAGTGATTTGGCATCCACGAACTTAGGGAGGATCTTTAAACTCTCTCCATTGTAATCTTTCTAAGTATAATGGAGAGAGATAAAAGCTCCTCCCTAAGTTCCTGGGTGCCAAATTACCGTCCTTAGTATCTCTGTACTCTATGTTCTACTAGTGTACTAATTAGCACGAACAGCTTGTAATGTACAGTGGCAAGTTTAATCTTTCTATGTAAAATGGAGAGAGATAAAAGCTCCTCTGTAAGTTCCTAGATGCCAAATCACCATCCTTAGTATCTATGTACAGTATGTTCTACTAGTGTACTAATTAGCATGAACAGCTTTTAACTGGATGCCAAATCACCGTACTTAGTTTCTCTGTACAGTATGTTCTATTAGGGTACTAATTAGCACGGACAGCTTGTAACGTACAGCGGCAAGTTTAATCTTTCTATGTATAATGGAGAGAAATAAAAGCTCCTCCCTAAGTTCCTGGATGCCAAATCACCGTACTTAGTATCTCTGTACAGTATGTTCTATTAGGGTACTAATTAGCTTTTCATGCTAATTAGTACCCTAATAGAAAATACTGTACAGAGATACTAAGTACGGTGATTTGGCATACAGGAACTTAGGGAGGAGCTTTTATCTCTCTACATTATACATAGAAAGATCAAACCTGCCACTGTACGTTACAAGCTGCTCGTGCTAATTAGTACACTAGTAGAACATACTGTACAGAGATACTACGGACAGTGATTTGGCATCCAGGAACTTAGGGAGGAGCTTTTATCTGTTTCCATTATACTTAGAAAGATTACAATGGAGAGAGATAAAAGCTCCTCCCTAAGTTCCTGGATGCCAAATCACTGTACTTAGTATCTCTGTACAGTATGTTCTACTAGTGTACTAATTAGCAAGAACAGCTTGTAACGTACAGTGGCAAGTTTAATCTTTATATGTATAATGTAGAGAGATAAAAGCTCCTCCCTAAGTTCCTGGTTTCCAAATCACCATCCTTAGTATCTCTGTATAGTATTTTCTATTAGGGTACTAATTAGCACAAACAGCTAATTAGTACCCTAATAGAACATACTGTACAGAGATACTAAGTACGGTGATTTGGCATCCAGTTAAAAGCTGTTCGTGCTAATTAGTACACTAGTAGAACATACTGTACAGAGATACTAAGGACGGTGATTTGGCATCTAGGAACTTAAGGAGGAGCTTTTATCTCTCCATTATACATAGAAAGATTAAACTTGCCACTGTACGTTACAAGCTGTTCATGCTAATTAGTACCCTAATAGAACATACTGTACAGAGATACTAAGTACGGTGATTTGGCATCCAGTTAAAAGCTGTTCGTGCTAATTAGTACACTAGTAGAACATACTGTACAGAGATACGAAGGACGGGTGATTTGGCATCTAGGAACTTAGGGAGGAGCTTTTATCTCTCCATTATACATAGAAAGATTAAACTTGCCACTGTACGTTACAAGCTGTTTGTGCTAATTAGTACACTAGAAGAACATACTGGGGACTCGGACTCATACAGTACTTGCTTTTCAAAAGCACAGTATTTTCCACTGCCTCCAGCTAGCCCATCGCCCTTCCCTCCTGGGAGCCTGCATAGGTCATGCAGTAGACAGGGAGGGAGTTATTCACATAAACCAGGGCAAAGCTGCAGGGGCGGTTGTAAAGTTAAGGTTCTATGCACCATATGGTACACATACAATTCTGTAGCAGGGCAGACTCAATTGAAATGGCTACCACCTGTGACTCCTTGCCCTATGGAGGCCCTCGGCTATGGAGCAAGTAACAGCACAGATTTTGTAGGTCATGGGGCAATGCTGAAGGAGCGTCAGAATCCCCTAGCTAAAATACACAGGGTCGATAGGGATATGCGAGGTCTATGCACTTAACGATACCCCAGACCCCATTGCATCACAAAGTGACAAAATGTCCAAGGCACATGAACATCCACCTTGTGTCAGCACTCGGCTATGGAGCGAGTGACGGCATAGGTTTTGCAGGCTGAAGGAGCGTCGGAATCCCTAGCTAAAATACACAGGGGCGATAGGGTTAAGCGAGGTCTATGCACATAATGCTACAAGGCGGGGGTTCATGTGCCTCAGACATTTTGTCACTTTGTGATGCGATGGGGTCTGGTGTATCGTTATGTGCATAGACCTCGCTTATCCCTATCGACCCTATGTATTTTAGCTAGGGGATTCTGACGCTCCTTCAGCATTGGCCCGTTCTTTGAACACAGTATTTTCCACTGCCTCGCCCTACCCCCGTCCCACTTTCCACTCCCCCCCTGGGAGCCTGCACAGTTCATGCAGTAGACAGGTAGGGAGTTCCGATCAGGTTACAAGACAAGATTTATGTGAAACCTGTGTGCACCGTTCCATTGAATGTATAACATAGAAAAAAAAATTATAATAAAGTGAATGTCACGGGTACTCGGACGCTCATACTGTACATGTATTTCAAAAGCACGGTGTTTATGCATTGTACATACTTCCTTTTACACAAGTAGTTGCGTCTCCATACACAATCTTGCGTCTGCATACACAAGTGTTTTAACATGTTCGTTTGTGTCTGTATAAACTATTTATTTATATTGAGAACTCTCACCGTCTGACCATTGGTCACCATCTATTAACATTACAGTCGTCACTGACCATTTTCCAGAGCTGTAGATCAATCCGCCGCTATACGATCGAAAGTACTGGATTAGTAGAGCATTAGCCACCCAGTGGTGGTGATGTGTAATGCATGCTGAGTATCTAGAATCGCCTCAACGCGCCTGCCTGTGATTAAACTCAGCAAGTTAAGCTATCGCCTTAGCGTGACTAAACGTCCGTCTAGGCGGAGAATCGGTCAAGATAAAGGTGGCTACATCTGTGTATATATATATATTTATTAGAGATGAGCGGGTTTGGTTCGTCGAGATCCGAACCCCCCCGAACTTCATGTGGTTTATACGGGTCCGAGGCAGCCTCGGTTGTTTCCGCCTAACACACAAAACCCGAACGGGGGAAAACGTCATCATCCCGCTGTCGCCGCCATTTTCACTCATGCATTGTCGATTGAGCGGAGAGGACGTGGCTACGTTCTCTGCCTGAAAAGCTCAATATCTGTGCTCAGTGTGCTGCATTGTGGTGACCACCAGTACTATATAGTAGTACAGTACAGTAGGCCATTGCTGTATCTTGCAGCTCCGTGTCAGACTCAATTCTAGTATCCTGATCAGTGCTCAATATCTGTGCCGCATTGTGGTGACCAGTATATATAGTAGTACAGTGCTGCATTGTGGTGACCACCAGTATACAGTAGTACAGTACAGTAGTCCATTGCTGTATCTTGCAGCTCCGTGTCAGACTCAGTTCTAGTATCCTGATCAGTGCTCAATATCTGTGCCGCATTGTGGGGACCAGTATATATAGTAGTACAGTGCTGCATTGTGGTGACCACCAGTATACAGTAGTACAGTACAGTAGTCCATTGCTATATCTTGCAGCTCCGTGTCAGACTCAGTTCTATTCTCCTGATCAGTGCTCAATATCTGTGCTGCATTGTGGTGACCAGTATATAGTAGTACAGTGCTGCACTGTGGTGACCACCAGTATATAGTAGTACAGTACAGTAGGCCATTGCTGTATCTTGCAGCTCCGTGTCACTTCTAGTATCCTGAACAGTGCTTAATATCTGTGCTCAGTGTCAGTGCTGCATTGTGATGACTAAAAGTCCAGTGTCTTGTGCTAATCATGCTGCTCAGTGTCAGTTCTCCGTAGTATCATCAGTGCTCAGTATCAGCAGTGCTCAGTATCACTGCTCATTGTCTTGTGGTGGTCAGTAATACTACATTAGTAATACTAGTACAGTGTTTTGAACATGTAAAATACAAAAAGCAAAAGTTCAGTAAAATTACCCAAAAATCTAAATTAAAATCGACTGAGGAGAAGCGTAAACTTGCCAATATGCCATTTACGACACCGAGTGGCAAGGAACGGCTAAGGCCCTCTCCTATGTTCCTCATGACTAGTGGGTCAGCTTCACATGAGGATGGAAGCACTCATCCTCCCGCTAGAAAAATTAAAAGAGTTAAGCTGGCAGAAGCACAGCAAAGAACTGTGCGTTCTTCTAAATCACAAATCCCCAAGGAGAGTCCAATTGTGTCGGTTGCGATGCCTTACCTTCCCAACACTGGATGGGAAGAGGTGTCAGCTTCATTTTCTCCCGCTACTGGAGCTGCCAGGAAAAGGATAAAATTTCCAAAATCACCCGCTGGCGGTGATGCAGGGCAGTCAGGAGCGATAGCTGACATCTGGTCCGGACTGAAGGACCTGCCAACGATTACTGACATGTCTGCTGTCACTGCATATGATTCTGTCACCATTGAAAGAAGGGTGGAGGATTATATGAGTGACAGCATCCAAGTAGGCCCTTGCACAGATGTCAGCACTTGCTCCTGACTACCCTGCATCACCGCCAGCGGGTGGTTTTGGAAATTTTATCCTTTTCCTGGCAGCTCCAGTGGCGGTAGAAAATGAAGGAGGAGCTGTTGGCGGGTCACGTTCCGCTTGACCTGACAATTGTCTCAACAGCAGGTCTTTGAACATCTGCAGACTTGTGTCTGCCAGAAAGAGAGATACAACGTAGGCTTTAAACCTAGAATCGAGCACGGTGGCCAAAATGTAGTGCTCTGATTTCAACAGATTGACCACCCGTGAATCCTGGTTAAGCAAATAAAGGGCTCCATCCACAAGTCCCACATGCCTAGCGGAATCGCACCGTTTTAGGTCCTCCTTCAATCTCTCCAGCTGCTTCTGCAAAAGCCTGATGAGGGGAATGACCTGACTTAGGCTGGCAGTGTCTGAACTGACTTTACGTGTGGCAAGTTCAAAGGGTTGGAAAACCTTGCCCAACATGGAAATCATTCTCCACTGCGCTTGAGTCAGGTGCATTCCCCCTCCTTTGCCTATATCATAGGCAGATGTATAGGCTTGAATTACTTTTTGCTGCTCCTCCATCCTCTGAAGCATATAGAGGGTTGAATTCCACCTTGTTACCACCTCTTGCTTCAGCTGATGGCAGGGCATGTTCAGGAGTGTTTGCTGGCGCTCCAGTCTTCGGCACGCGGTGGCTGAATGCTGAAAGTGGCCCGTAATTTTTCGGGCCACCGACAGCATCTCTTGCACACCCCTGTCATTGTTCAAAAAATGCTGCACCACCAAATTAATTGTATGTGCAAAACATGGGACGTGCTGGAATTTTCCCACATGTAATGCACGCACAATATTGGTGGCGTTGTCCGACATCACAAATCCCCAGGAGAGTCCTTACGGGGTAAGCCAAGCTGTGATGATGTTCCTCAGTTTCCGTAAGAGGTTGTCAGCTGTGTGCCTCTTATGGAAAGCGGTGATACAAAGCGTAGCCTGCCTAGGAATGAGTTGACGTTTGCGAGATGCTGCTACTGGTGCCACCGCTGTTGTTGCTGCGGGAGGCAATACATCTACCCAGTGGGCTGTCACAGTCATATTGTCCTTAGTCTGCCCTGCTCCACTTGTCCACATGTCCGTGGTTAAGTGGACAGTGGGTACAATTGCATTTTTTAGGACACTGAGGACACTTTTTCTGATGTGTGTACATTCACGGTATCGCCTGCCTAGAGAAGTGTAACCTAGATGGGATTTTGTACCGGGGACACACTACCTCAAGCAATTCTCTAAGTCCCTGTGAACTAACGGTGGATACCGGACGCACGTCTAACACCAACATAGTTGTCAAGGCCTGAGTTATCCGCTTTGCAACAGGATGACTGCTGTGATATTTCATCTTCCTTGCAAAGGACTGTTGGACAGTCAATTGCTTACTGGAATGCTCGACTTCCCCTCTGGGATGACGATAGACTCCCAGCAGTATCAACAGCAGCGCCAGCAGCAACAGCAGCAGTAGGCGTTTCACTCAAGGATCCATCGGAGGAATCCCAGTTAGGAGAGGACTCCTCAGACTTGCCAGTGACATGGCCTGCAGGACTATTGGCGTTCCTGTCTAAGGAGGAAATTGACATTGAGGGAGTTGGTGGTGTGGTTTGCAGGAGCTTGGGTACAAGAGGAAGAAGGGATTTAGTTGTCAGTGGACTGCTTCCGCTGTCACCCAAAGTTTTTGAACTTGTCGATGACTTCTGATGAATGCGCTCCAGGTGACGTATAAGGGAGGATGTTCCTAGGTAGTTAACGTCCTTACCCCTACTTATTACAGCTTGACAAAGGCAACACACGGCTTGACACCTGTTGTCCGCATTTCTGTTGAAATAATTCCACACCGAAGAGGTGACTTTTTTTTTTTTTGTATTTTGACCAGGCATGTCAATGGCCTTATTCATCCCATGGACAACAGGTGTCTCCCCAGGTGCCTGACTTAAACAAACCACCTCACCATCAGAATCCTCCTCGTCCATTTCCTCCTCAGCGCCAGAAACACCCATATCCTCATCCTGGTGTACTTCAACAGTGACATCTTCAATTTGAATATCAGGAACTGGACTGTGGGTGCTCCTTCCAGCACTTGCAGGGGGGCGTGCAAATGGTGGAAGGAGCCACCTCTTCCCGTCCAGTGTTAGGAAGGTCAGGCATCGCAACCGACACAATTGGACTCTCCTTGGGGATTTGTGATTTAGAAGAACGCACAGTTCTTTGCTGTGCTTTTGCCAGCTTAACTCTTTATATTTTTCTAGCGGGAGGATGAGTGCTTTCATTGTCATGTGAAGCTGAACCACTAGTCATGAGGAACATAGGAGAGGGCCTTAGCCGTTCCTTGCCACTCGGTGTCGTAAATGGCATATTGGCAAGTTTACGCTTCTCCTCAGACGATTTTAATTTAGATTTTTGGGTCACTTTACTGAACTTTTGCTTTTTGGATTTTACATGCTCTCTACTATTACATTGGGCATTGGCTTTGGCAGACGACGTTGATGGCATTTCATCGTCTCTGCCATGACAAGTGGCAGCAGCTTCAGCACTAGGTGGAAGTGGATCTTGATCTTTCCCTATTTTACCCTCCACATTTTTGTTCTCCATTTTTTAATGTGTGGAATTATATGCCAGTAATATATCTGGAATTAGATGGCAGTAATGTCTGGAATTAGATACCACTAGATAGATACCAGATACCACTGTGACTGGAATGATGATGACCTATGCACAGTGACAGGACACTACCACAGCACCCTACAGCAGCAAGATGCAGCACAAGACACTGTACTAGTATTACTAATGTAGTATAACTGAGCACCACAAGACAATGAGCAGTGATACTGAGCACTGATTATACTGAGCACTGATGATACTACGGAGAACTGACACTGAGCAGCATGTTTAGCACAAAACACTGTACTAGTATTACTAATGTAGTATTACTGACCACCACAAGACAATGAGCAGTGATACTGAGCACTGCTGATACTGAGCACTGATGATACTACGGAGAACTGACACTGAGCAGCATGATTAGCACAAGACACTGTACTAGTATTACTAATGTAGTATTACTGAGCACCACAAGACAATGAGCAGTGATACTGAGCACTGCTGATACTGAGCACTGCTGATACTGAGCACTGATGATACTACGAAGAACTGACACTGAGCAGCACGATTAGCACAAGACACTGTACTAGTATTACTAATGTAGTATTACTGAGCACCACAAGACAATGAGCAGTGATACTGAACACTGCTGATACTGAGCACTGCTGATACTGAGCACTGATGATACTAAAGAGAACCGACACTAAGCAGCACGATGCAGTACAAGACACTGTGTATTAGTGAGCAGCACAAAAGCACTCTGGAATTGTCACCCCCCAGATACCACTGTGACTAGAGATGAGCGCCTGAAATTTTTCGGGTTTTGTGTTTTGGTTTTGGGTTCGGTTCCGCGGCCGTGTTTTGGGTTCGAACGCGTTTTGGCAAAACCTCACCGAATTATTTTTGTCGGATTCGGGTGTGTTTTGGATTCGGGTGTTTTTTTCAAAAAACCCTAAAAAACAGCTTAAATCATAGAATTTGGGGGTAATTTTGATCCCAAAGTATTATTAACCTCAAAAAACATAATTTACACTCATTTTCAGCCTATTCTGAACACATCACACCTCACAATATTATTTTTAGTCCTAAAATTTGCACCGAGGTCGCTGTGTGAGTAAGATAAGCGACCCTAGTGGCCGACACAAACACCGGGCCCATCTAGGAGTGGCACTGCAGTGTCACGCAGGATGTCCCTTCCAAAAAACCCTCCCCAAACAGCACATGACGCAAAGAAAAAAAGAGGCGCAATGAGGTAGCTGTGTGAGTAAGATTAGCGACCCTAGTGGCCGACACAAACACCGGGCCCATCTAGGAGTGGCACTGCAGTGTCACGCAGGATGGCCCTTCCAAAAAACCCTCCCCAAACAGCACATGACGCAAAGAAAAAAAGAGGCGCAATGAGGTAGCTGTGTGAGTAAGATTAGCGACCCTAGTGGCCGACACAAACACCGGGCCCATCTAGGAGTGGCACTGCAGTGTCACGCAGGATGGCCCTTCCAAAAAACCCTCCCCAAACAGCACATGACGCAAAGAAAAAAAGAGGCGCAATGAGGTAGCTGACTGTGTGAGTAAGATTAGCGACCCTAGTGGCCGACACAAACACCGGGCACATCTAGGAGTGGCACTGCAGTGTCACGCAGGATGTCCCTTCCAAAAAACCCTCCCCAAACAGCACATGACGCAAAGAAAAAAAGAGGCGCAATGAGGTAGCTGTGTGAGTAAGATTAGCGACCCTAGTGGCCGACACAAACACCGGGCCCATCTAGGAGTGGCACTGCAGTGTCACGCAGGATGTCCCTTCCAAAAAACCCTCCCCAATCAGCACATGATGCAAAGAAAAAGAAAAGAAAAAAGAGGTGCAAGATGGAATTGTCCTTGGGCCCTCCCACCCACCCTTATGTTGTATAAACAAAACAGGACATGCACACTTTAACCAACCCATCATTTCAGTGACAGGGTCTGCCACACGACTGTGACTGATATGACGGGTTGGTTTGGACCCCCCCCAAAAAAGAAGCAATTAATCTCTCCTTGCACAAACTGGCTCTACAGAGGCAAGATGTCCACCTCATCTTCACCCTCCGATATATCACCGTGTACATCCCCCTCCTCACAGATTATCAATTCGTCCCCACTGGAATCCACCATCTCAGCTCCCTGTGTACTTTGTGGAGGCAATTGCTGCTGGTCAATGTCTCCGCGGAGGAATTGATTATAATTCATTTTAATGAACATCATCTTCTCCACATTTTCTGGATGTAACCTCGTACGCCGATTGCTGACAAGGTTAGCGGCGGCACTAAACACTCTTTCGGAGTACACACTTGTGGGAGGGCAACTTAGGTAGAATAAAGCCAGTTTGTGCAAGGGCCTCCAAATTGCCTCTTTTTCCTGCCAGTATAAGTACGGACTGTCTGACGTGCCTACTTGGATGCGGTCACTCATATAATCCTCCACCATTCTATCAATGTTGAGAGAATCATATGCAGTGACAGTAGACGACATGTCCGTAATCGTTGTCAGGTCCTTCAGTCCGGACCAGATGTCAGCATCAGCAGTCGCTCCAGACTGCCCTGCATCACCGCCAGCGGGTGGGCTCGGAATTCTGAGCCTTTTCCTCGCACCCCCAGTTGCGGGAGAATGTGAAGGAGGAGATGTTGACAGGTCGCGTTCCGCTTGACTTGACAATTTTGTCACCAGCAGGTCTTTCAACCCCAGCAGACCTGTGTCTGCCGGAAAGAGAGATCCAAGGTAGGCTTTAAATCTAGGATCGAGCACGGTGGCCAAAATGTAGTGCTCTGATTTCAACAGATTGACCACCCGTGAATCCTTGTTAAGCGAATTAAGGGCTGCATCCACAAGTCCCACATGCCTAGCGGAATCGCTCCGTGTTAGCTCCTTCTTCAATGCCTCCAGCTTCTTCTGCAAAAGCCTGATGAGGGGAATGACCTGACTCAGGCTGGCAGTGTCTGAACTGACTTCACGTGTGGCAAGTTCAAAGGGCATCAGAACCTTGCACAACGTTGAAATCATTCTCCACTGCACTTGAGACAGGTGCATTCCATCTCCTATATCGTGCTCAATTGTATAGGCTTGAATGGCCTTTTGCTGCTCCTCCAACCTCTGAAGCATATAGAGGGTTGAATTCCACCTCGTTACCACTTCTTGCTTCAGATGATGGCAGGGCAGGTTCAGTAGTTTTTGGTGGTGCTCCAGTCTTCTGTACGTGGTGCCTGTACGCCGAAAGTGTCCCGCAATTTTTCTGGCCACCGACAGCATCTCTTGCACGCCCCTGTCGTTTTTTAAAAAATTCTGCACCACCAAATTCAAGGTATGTGCAAAACATGGGACGTGCTGGAATTTGCCCATATTTAATGCACACACAATATTGCTGGCGTTGTCCGATGCCACAAATCCACAGGAGAGTCCAATTGGGGTAAGCCATTCCGCGATGATCTTCCTCAGTTGCCGTAAGAGGTTTTCAGCTGTGTGCGTATTCTGGAAAGCGGTGATACAAAGCGTAGCCTGCCTAGGAAAGAGTTGGCGTTTGCGAGATGCTGCTACTGGTGCCGCCGCTGCTGTTCTTGCGGCGGGAGTCCATACATCTACCCAGTGGGCTGTCACAGTCATATAGTCCTGACCCTGCCCTGCTCCACTTGTCCACATGTCCGTGGTTAAGTGGACATTGGGTACAACTGCATTTTTTAGGACACTGGTGAGTCTTTTTCTGACGTCCGTGTACATTCTCGGTATCGCCTGCCTAGAGAAGTGGAACCTAGATGGTATTTGGTAACGGGGGCACACTGCCTCAATAAATTGTCTAGTTCCCTGTGAACTAACGGCGGATACCGGACGCACGTCTAACACCAACATAGTTGTCAAGGACTCAGTTATCCGCTTTGCAGTAGGATGACTGCTGTGATATTTCATCTTCCTCGCAAAGGACTGTTGAACAGTCAATTGCTTACTGGAAGTAGTACAAGTGGGCTTACGACTTCCCCTCTGGGATGACCATCGACTCCCAGCGGCAACAACAGCAGCGCCAGCAGCAGTAGGCGTTACACGCAAGGATGCATCGGAGGAATCCCAGGCAGGAAAGGACTCGTCAGACTTGCCAGTGACATGGCCTGCAGGACTATTGGCATTCCTGGGGAAGGAGGAAATTGACACTGAGGGAGTTGGTGGGGTGGTTTGCGTGAGCTTGGTTACAAGAGGAAGGGATTTACTGGTCAGTGGACTGCTTCCGCTGTCACCCAAAGTTTTTGAACTTGTCACTGACTTATTATGAATGCGCTGCAGGTGACGTATAAGGGAGGATGTTCCGAGGTGGTTAACGTCCTTACCCCTACTTATTACAGCTTGACAAAGGGAACACACGGCTTGACACCTGTTGTCCGCATTTCTGGTGAAATACCTCCACACCGAAGAGCTGATTTTTTTGGTATTTTCACCTGGCATGTCAACGGCCATATTCCTCCCACGGACAACAGGTGTCTCCCCGGGTGCCTGACTTAAACAAACCACCTCACCATCAGAATCCTCCTGGTCAATTTCCTCCCCAGCGCCAGCAACACCCATATCCTCCTCATCCTGGTGTACTTCAACACTGACATCTTCAATCTGACTATCAGGAACTGGACTGCGGGTGCTCCTTCCAGCACTTGCAGGGGGCATGCAAATAGTGGAAGGCGCATGCTCTTCACGTCCAGTGTTGGGAAGGTCAGGCATCGCAAACGACACAATTGGACTCTCCTTGTGGATTTGGGATTTCAAAGAACGCACAGTTCTTTGCGGTGCTTTTGCCAGCTTGAGTCTTTTCAGTTTTCTAGCGAGAGGCTGAGTGCTTCCATCCTCATGTGAAGCTGAACCACTAGCCATGAACATAGGCCAGGGCCTCAGCCGTTCCTTGCCACTCCGTGTGGTAAATGGCATATTGGCAAGTTTACGCTTCTCCTCCGACAATTTTATTTTAGGTTTTGGAGTCCTTTTTTTTCTGATATTTGGTGTTTTGGATTTGACATGCTCTGTACTATGACATTGGGCATCGGCCTTGGCAGACGACGTTGCTGGCATTTCATCGTCTCGGCCATGACTAGTGGCAGCAGCTTCAGCACGAGGTGGAAGTGGATCTTGATCTTTCCCTAATTTTGGAACCTCAACTTTTTTGTTCTCCATATTTTATAGGCAGAACTAAAAGGCACCTCAGGTAAACAATGGAGATGGATGGATTGGATAGTTTACTAGTATACAATTATGGACGGACTGCCACGGTTAGGTGGTATAAAAAAACCACGGTTAGGTGGTATATATTATAATAATAATACAATTATGGATGGACGGACTGCCTGCCGACTGCCGACACAGAGGTAGCCACAGCCGTGAACTACCGCACTGTACACTGGTTGATAAAGAGATAGTAGTATACTCGTAACAACTAGTATGACACTATGACGACGGTATAAAGAATGGAAAAAAAACCACGGTTAGGTGGTATATATTATAATAATAATACAATTATGGATGGACGGACTGCCTGCCGACTGCCGACACAGAGGTAGCCACAGCCGTGAACTACCGCACTGTACACTGGTTGATAAAGAGATAGTAGTATACTCGTAACAACTAGTATGACACTATGACGACGGTATAAAGAATGCAAAAAAAACCACGGTTAGGTGGTATATATTATAATAATAATACAATTATGGATGGACGGACTGCCTGCCGACTGCCGACACAGAGGTAGCCACAGCCGTGAACTACCGCACTGTACACTGGTTGATAAAGAGATAGTAGTATACTCGTAACAACTAGTATGACACTATGACGACGGTATAAAGAATGCAAAAAAAACCACGGTTAGGTGGTATATATTATAATAATAATACAATTATGGATGGACGGACTGCCTGCCGACTGCCGACACAGAGGTAGCCACAGCCGTGAACTACCGCACTGTACACTGGTTGATAAAGAGATAGTAGTATACTCGTAACAACTAGTATGACACTATGACGACGGTATAAAGAATGAAAAAAAAACCACGGTTAGGTGGTATATATTATAATAATAATACAATTATGGATGGACGGACTGCCTGCCGACTGCCGACACAGAGGTAGCCACAGCCGTGAACTACCGCACTGTACACTGGTTGATAAAGAGATAGTAGTATACTCGTAACAATTAGGATGACACTATGACGGTATAAAGAATGAAAAAAAAACCACGGTTAGGTGGTAGGTATATAATAATAAATAATACAATTCTGGTCGGACGGACTGCCTGCCGTGTGCCGACACAGAGGTAGCCACAGCCGTGAACTACCGCACTGTACACTGGTTGATAAAGAGATAGTAGTATACTCGTAACAATTAGGATGACACTATGACGGTATAAAGAATGAAAAAAAAAACACGGTTAGGTGGTAGGTATATAATAATAAATAATACAATTCTGGTCGGACGGACTGCCTGCCGTGTGCCGACACAGAGGTAGCCACAGCCGTGAACTACCGCACTGTACACTGGTTGATAAAGAGATAGTAGTATACTCGTAACAATTAGGATGACACTATGACGGTATAAAGAATGAAAAAAAAACCACGGTTAGGTGGTAGGTATATAATAATAAATAATACAATTCTGGTCGGACGGACTGCCTGCCGTGTGCCGACACAGAGGTAGCCACAGCCGTGAACTACCGCACTGTACACTGGTTGATAAAGAGATAGTAGTATACTCGTAACAATTAGGATGACACTATGACGGTATAAAGAATGAAAAAAAAACCACGGTTAGGTGGTAGGTATATAATAATAAATAATACAATTCTGGTCGGACGGACTGCCTGCCGTGTGCCGACACAGAGGTAGCCACAGCCGTGAACTACCGCACTGTACACTGGTTGATAAAGAGATAGTAGTATACTCGTAACAATTAGGATGACACTATGACGGTATAAAGAATGAAAAAAAAACCACGGTTAGGTGGTAGGTATATAATAATAAATAATACAATTCTGGTCGGACGGACTGCCTGCCGTGTGCCGACACAGAGGTAGCCACAGCCGTGAACTACCGCACTGTACACTGGTTGATAAAGAGATAGTAGTATACTCGTAACAATTAGGATGACACTATGACGGTATAAAGAATGAAAAAAAAACCACGGTTAGGTGGTAGGTATATAATAATAAATAATACAATTCTGGTCGGACGGACTGCCTGCCGTGTGCCGACACAGAGGTAGCCACAGCCGTGAACTACCGCACTGTACTGTGTCTGCTGCTAATATAGACTGGTTGATATTTAAAGAGATATTAGTAGTATACAACAATACTATACTGGTGGTCAGGCACTGGTCACCACTCCTGCAGCAAAAGTGTGCACTGTTAATTAATATAATTGTACTCCTGGCTCCTGCTAACAACCTGCAGTGCTCCCCAGTCTCCCCCACAATTAATTATAAGCTTTTAATTTATACATTGATGACTGTGCAGCACACTGGGCTGAGCTGAGTGCACACAGACTGAGTCACACTGTGTGACTGACTGTGCTGTGTATCGTTTTTTTTTTCAGGCAGAGAACGGATATAGCAGAGAGAAGTGAACGGATATATTATATTAAATAAAAGTTAACTAGCAACTGCACTGGTCACTGACTGTGGTAAACTAACTCTGTCTGCGACTCTGCACAATCTCTCTCTATCTAATCTATCTATCTCTATTCTAATGGAGAGGACGCCAGACACGTCCTCTCCCTATCAATCTCAATGCACGAGTGAAAATGGCGGCGACGCGCGGCTCCTTATATAGAATCCGAGTCTCGCGATAGAATCCGAGCCTCGCGAGAATCCGACAGCGTCATGATGACGTTCGGGCGCGCTCGGGTTAACCGAGCAAGGCGGGAAGATCCGAGTCGCTCGGACCCGTGGAAAAAAAAGTGAAGTTCGTGCGGGTTCGGATTCAAAGAAACCGAACCCGCTCATCTCTAACTGTGACTGGAATGATGATGAACGATACACAGTCACAGAACACTACTACCACAGCACCCTACAGCAGCACGATGCAGCACAAGACACTGTACTAGTATTACTGAGCAGCACAAAAGCACTCTGGAATTGTCACCCCCTAGATACCACTGTGACTGGAATGATGATGAATGATACACAGTCACAGAACACTACTACCACAGCACCCTACAGCAGCAAGATGCAGCGCAAGAGACACTGTACTAGTATTACTGAGCAGCACGATGCAGCACAAGACAATGAGCACTGATACTGAGCACTGATGATACTACTGAGAACTGACACTGAGCAGCACGATGCAGCACAAGACACTGTACTAGTATTACTGAGCAGCACAAAAGCACTCTGGAATTGTCACCCCCCCAGATACCACTGTGACTGGAATGATGATGACCGATGCACCGTCACAGGACACTACTACCAGAGCACTCTACAGCAGCAAGATGCAGCACACGAAAGAAAACACTGTACTAGTATTAGTGAGCAGCACAAAAGCACTCTGGAATTGTCACCCCCCCAGATACCACTGTGACTGGAATGATGATGACCGATGCAGTCACAAGACACTACTACCAGAGCACTCTACAGCAGCAAGATGCAGCACACGAGAGACACTGTACTAGTAGTATTGAGCAGCAATAAGCACTGATACTGAGATTTGCCACTGGGAGAACGTAGCCACGTGCTCTCTGTACCCTCTCCAATGCACAAGTGAAAATGGCGGCAACGCGCGTCTCTTTATATGGAATCCGAATCTCGCGAGAATCCAACAGCGGGATGATGACGTTTTCCGAGTCAGGCGGGAACAACCAAGCCTGGTTCAGACCCTTGTTTGACACGTGAAGCTCATCTCTAATATATATATATATATATATATATATATATATATATACACACACATCTCGAAGAACAAGTATAAGAGATTCCCATGAAATGTACTGCATAATGCCAATATTTTTACCAATTTCTTATAATGTTTTTATTTAGCAACTTGGATTCCGTTTAATAAGCATTTGAGGCTTTCAGTCCCACCGATAGGGACAATTATTTTTTCTCTCAGTGTGATAATCAAGCTATTATAATATATCAATAAATAGAATACGTACCTATTCTCACGGAAGGTGCAAGAGAATTCACAATTTATTTCATAGTGAAGTGAGCAGGATGCGCAAATACTACTGGGAATTGCATGTCCATAGGTAAGGGGTGTAGCCAAATAACATAAATTTGTGTTGGTTTAGTCTCGTTCCTTCATCACAGACCCACAATTCACACCATTTGATGTGGCGGGGTGTGTTCAGCTGCATCCCCTCACCAGGCTTCTCCCGGAGAGGGGAATCATAAAGTCATCAAATACAGTTGAGTATCCCTTATCCACAATGCTTGGGATCAGAAATATTTTGGATATCAGATTTTTCCGTATTTTGGAATAATTACATACCATAATGAGATGGGACCCAAGTCTAAGCACAGAATGTGTTTATGTTTCATATACATCTTATACACACAGCCTGAAGGTCATTTTAGACAATATTTTTAATAACTTTGTACATTAAACAAAGTTTGTATATTAGCACAATTCATTTATGTTTCATATACACCTTATACACACAGCCTGAAGGTCATTTAATACAATATTTTTAATAACTTTGTGCATTAAACAACGTTTGTGTACATTGAGCCATCAGAAACCAAAGGTTTCACTATCTCACTCTCACTCAAAAACTTCCATATTTAGGAATATTTGGATATGGGATACTTAACCTGTATAATAAATACAGTAGTCCACAAAGACTCTTAAATCTGACAAAAAAAGGCTATTCTTTGTTTGCATGGTATTGTTACATGTCCGCTGTGTCTTTTTCAGGTTCATTAGTAAATTTACAATATTAAATACATGTGCATATTATATGTTCATACTATGGATTCAAATTCTCCATTTCACTCCATTTCACTTTCTCTTTCTTAACAAACCCTAATTACAAATTTATTCCATGTTTCGGTCATCGTCAAATGCTAAACAACCTCTGTTTATCACACTCTAAGGCAGCGGTTCTCAAACTGTGGGGCGTGACCAATATCAGCATGGGGTCACAACTCTGTGCTGATTGTCAGTAGGATGATGGCTCCTCTGATCTCCCAGCCCATCCAAGGAGTCTGAAAACTGGATTGTCTGCTCACCCCCACCCCAGTGCACAGCTTCTCCAGTCCTGCTCAAGGCTGCAGCCAGCAGCAGCAGCAGCTGCAGAAGCTAATGTACATACAGACGAAATAGGCATCCAGTACCATCAGTGGACCATGGTCAGACTCAGAGGAGCATGCTCTCAGTGAGCAGGACTCTCTCTGAGGGCGGGATGTACTAAGCCTTGAAATGTGAAAATTTCACCGTGATAAAGCACCAGCTAATCACCTCCTAACTGTGATTTTTCAAACCCAGCCTGTGACATGGCAGTTAGGAGCTGATTGGCTGGTACTTTATCACAGTGAAATCATCACTTTTTTGTAAGCTTAGTACATCCCGCCCTGAGTCTGGGAAGAACCTGTTGTAAATAAGTGCAGCCTGAGGATGGGTGGGTAGCAGGAGGGGAGAACTGACTGCATGGGACGTGTTAAACACCCAATACCTCTCCCTAGTCACCCACTGTCTCCGCCTGTCATCTGCCTCCACCTGTCACCCTCTGCCTATCCCAGTCACCCACTGCCTCTTTGTCACGCACTACCTCCCGTTGTCATCCACTGCCTCCCCAGTCTCTCACTGCCTCTACCTGTTATCCCTCTGTCACCCACTGCCTCTCCCTGCCACCCACTGCTTTCCCCTCTCACTCACTACATCTCCCTGTCATCCAGTGCCTACCCGCTGTCACCATATTACTTCTACCTGTCACCCACTGTCTCCGCAGTCACCCTCTGCTTCTCCCTACCTCCATAGCCTTAACAGGGGTTATAAGCCATTCGCATGAATGTATTAAAAAACACATGCAGGTCAGGGGCTCCAAAAGGAGCTCGTCCCTGGGATGTGTAAAAAAATAAGCGATCACATAAGCGGTCACTTCACTTCTGTTTTGTGTCTTCACAGTGCTACTGTCCGTGCGAGGACTCCTGACCACACATGTGTGGCAGCCATTCAGCGGTAACTTGCTGGGGTCCCGTAATCATTTTCATTGTCAAACGGTGTCCCAGAGCAAAATAGTTTGAGAACCCCTGCTCTAATGAGATACAGTAGGACGTTTTACAGACAGGTGTACAAATGTGCATTTATACCACTTCTCCCCATAATGCTGCATAATGCCTGTATTCTTTAGAGCAGTTTTCTTAATCTTGGGTATGATTAACCCCAATGTTAATTACTGTGACATTCAGGGGTATGCCTGTGGGTCTCTCGACCTGGAACAATACCGCTTGAGCTTCTTGTTGATATGAGAGGCCATCATGTCGATGTGTGGATATCCCCACCGACATGTCAAGCCCCTGAACACTTCCGGGTGAAGGCCCCAATCCCCCGGGTGCAGGTTGTGTCTGCTGAGGAAGTCTGCTTCCCAGTTGTCTACTCCCGGAATGAAGACCGCTGACAACACCACAGCGTTATTTTCTGCCCAGAGGAGAATTCTTTACACCTCTGACATTGCTGCTCTGCTTTTCGTTCCGCCCTGTCGGTTTATATACGTCACTGCCGTCACATTGTCCGACTGGACCTGAATGGCCCAATCCTAAAGAAGATAAGAGGCCTGCAGAAGGGCGTTGTATATGGCCCTGAGTTCCAGAATGTTGATTGGAAGGGTGACTTCCTGACTTGATCATCTTCCTTGAAACTGCACCCCCTGGGTGACTGCTCCCCAACCTCTGAGGCTTGCGTCCGTGGTTAACAGGATCCCGAACCTCCAACCCAGAATTCCGAACCTCCAACCCTCGATGAGGTGAGAAATCTGTAGCCACCACAGAAGGGAGATCCTGGTTTTTGGCGACAAACGGATCCTCTGGTGCATGTGAAGATGCGATCCGGACCATTTGTCCAACAGATCGAGTTGGAAGGGTCTTGCGTGAAACCTTCCGTATTGAAGCGCCTTGTAAGAGGCCACCATTTTCCCTAGAAGGCGAATGCATAGATGCACCGATATCCGGGTTGGCTTCAGGACATCCCGAACCATCGACTGGATTACCAATGCCTTTTTCAATGAAAGGAACACTTTCTGCGATTCCGTGTCCAGTATCATTCCCAGGAATGGGAGCCTCCGTGTTGGCTCTAGGTGAGATTTCGGAAGGTTCAGAATCCACCTGTGATCCTGGAGAAGTTTGGTTGAGAGGCCATTGCTGTCCAGCAACCTCTCCCTGGACGGTGCCTTTATCAGAAGATCATCCAGGCACGGAATTATGTTCACTCCCTGCCTGCGAAGGAGAAACATCATCTCTGCCATTACCTTTGTGAATTCCCTCGGTGCCATGGAGAGACCAAATGGCAGGGCTCCATCTTGAACATGAACACTCTTAAGAACAGATTTGAGGTTCAGAATTGGTCGTACCGAATCGTCCAGTTTCGGTACTACAAACAAGTTGGAATAGTACCCCTTGTTGTGCAGATGAGGTGGAACTGAAACAATGACTTGAGTCTGTACCAGTTTTTGGATGGCCTGCTGTAAAGTTATACTTGCCTCTTGTGAAGCTGTTAAGTCTGATTTGAAGAATCTGTGAGGTGGGAGGTCTTGGAACTCCAGTCTGTAGCCCTGGGAAATAAGATCTATGACCCAGGGATGGAACGAACTTGACCAGATGTGACTGAAGAATTTTAGTAGAGCTGCCACCTGAGAGCCCTCCAGGCATCGTAGTCCACTGTTATGATAAAGGCTTTGAGGAAGCAGAGCCTGAGCTCTGTTCCTGAGCACCTGCAGTTGCTGGTTTGCGTGGCTTACCTCTTGCACCTCTGGAAGACATAGAAGCACCTCTGGATTTTCCTTAAACTTGGCTGTCAGAAAGGACTGTAAATTTGAAGCTGAATAAGCTTTCCTGGCTGGTGGAGCTGCAGAAGGAAGATACGTAGACTTACCCACAGTAGCTTTGGAGATCCAATTGTCTAGTTCGTCTCCAAACAAGGCCTCTCTTGTGAATGGCAGGCCTTCCACGCCCTTCCTGGAGTCCGCATCAGCAGTCCTTTGGCGTAGCCACAAGCCCCTGCATGCTGACACTGCCATAGCGGTGGTGCGTGCATTAAGCAAACCAATCTCTTTTATTGCTTCCACCATAAAGTTTGCAGTCCTGTATATGCTTCAGGAGTAAAACAACATCCCCCCTAGACAAGGTTTATCGCTGCGGTGCGAACGGGTGCGGAATGCGCATGCGCGGCGGCCATAGTGCGCGTGCACGACGTTGCCCAGCGTCAGGGGTCGCCGGGTTACGTCGCGTCTTGAGAAGAAAGCGGTCGCAGAACGGAACGCAAAGAAGATGGACAGGAAGAAGGAGGACCTTGGCGTCTCCACAGCGTTTCCAGCCGTTTTCGGGGAGTGGATTGGAAAACGCAGGCGTGTCCAGAAGAATGGAGGGCGGATGTCTGACGTCAAAGCTGGCTCCTGCATCGCTGGGAATGTCGCACAGGGTAAGTATGTCCAGGGCTGGTCTATTTGTGCTTGAAATTTTTTAAGCTTAGCAACCCTGCTAAGCTAAAATTGATAAAGCTGAATATTTATCTTATATAAAACCCTTTATGAGGTTTAAGAACACTGTACGCTATTTACGTATGGAGTACCGTAAGGGTACGCACGTTGCGTAGCAATTGCTTAGCCGTAGTCGAGACGCTCAAGCGTCACGTTCGCTCACGGCCAAGAGATCACGGGCAGGCACGCTATTGGCTGCTGACTAACGTAATGATTCGCTATAGCGTAGCGGACGCTCGGGACCACGAGGAGATCACCAGCGGCGCTGACGCTAACAATGTTAAACCTTTATATCTAAACCATAAACAGTATATTATGCAGTAAAACCTTAGTGTAGAAATAGGGTGTAGATGCAACCTAGTGTAACCTTATTAACCCAAATGCTGTTCGAGCGTCACCGACGCTCTGAGAATACTAAACACTATAAGAAATACACAGATACCTGGGCTTAGGGTCCAACGCCTAATAAATATATATTATGAATGATATACTTGCAAAAGAATTAACACAATACAAGTCATACACTACAATATAACATAGACTTCCTAACCAGATAACTACACAGGAAATACAATACAATACAATTACGTTTTAAGGGAAAATAAGAGAGAAAGAGGAGAAGAGAAAGAGAGAGAGAAATGGCCCACAATAACAGTAAGAACAATGTGGTTGCGGAGAAACACTTACGCACAAGGGGAAACGATCGCATGCGCCTCTGGACATCCAGCTCCCGATTTTCAGCAATGATAACCGTTGAAGAGTGAGCGCTGGATGTGATCGGCTTGTCTATTTATGCCCCACACACAATACAATTCAATGGTCCCTACAATCTCATTGTTCATTGGACACAGGAATTCCTCCTCGCATTATAACAAAAGGTCATAGGTTGATTCATACAGGTGGGCCGTGACTATTTTCAACAGCTCAGGTGGGAGGGAAACTGGGTTTCCCGCCGCATGGATAAGTAAGTGCAAATACAGTAAATGTTCATAAACTTCTTATGTCCATAACTATTCGCACGAGCGATTAATCCGCTTCAAACCAACACCGGAATATTGCTAATTAAATACTCTTCCGACGGGTACTAAACACCACTGTATTACTCCTGTCTGTCCCTTCGTATCAAACAAAGAGGGATTTCTCTGTTCATGAACATTCTACATTAACCAAACTTTCAGAATCTATCAAAGGGACCATGATCTACAAAATACATTATATAGTGAAAATATGTAACGATTGAGTCGCACGCTACGATCACATAAACTCTACCGTAAATACGCATACCGTGCGCCTGCGGGTGCCCGCGACTGTGAGTATGCGCACGTACGGGAGAGCGTACGCATGCGCAGCACGGACCTGTGTGAGGTGCAAATATGGTAGTGTGCATAGAGATATTTTTCTGACTTTGACAGTCCACCCTTTGGCAGTCAACAATAACTGCCACCTTCTAAAACATTTCAAAAAGAGAAAAATATATGTCAGGGGTTAATACATTTCCATGGTTGGGTAAGGGAGGAGAGTGGAGAAGATGTGAAGAGGGTATGACCTAGTGAGATAGTAGAAGCATGTGTGTATGAATCCATGTTTGGGGGGGTCATGTATCATCGTGCCGTACGTGTTGTACATCAAGCTTCGAGGCATTGCGAAGTATACATTTGAATTCCTTCTTATCCCGTGGTACGGGTCTGTGGATGGGCTGTCAAACTTTACCGAGCTCTTTTCGGCTTTGGTTGTAACAAAATGGGGGAGCACATTTTAGTTGATGATACATGAATGGGGGAGATATGTGATTGCTGATATCTGTGCCTGTATTCCCTATCGACTATGTGTGTCATTACCTGAGGGTTGTAGAAATGAAGAAAAGACATAATTACGGTAAATGCGGTGGTATTCTATGTCAGGTAAATGTACATTCGTCGATTGAGGTCTTGTTTGGTGTCTGTTGAATGCAGTCTTCTTTGTGCTTTTGCCCATAAGGTGTGAGCAAAAGCTTTGTCAATGTCCATAGATTTACAAAAGTGTTGGGCTAGCGTAATTTTAAAATTTCTAGGGAAACTGGGGATCTATGGCAAAGTTCATCAAAAATCTGTGTATCAGGTTGTCAAAACTTCTTCTTTAATCCATCTGTTGTCTGTATATCGGCTCATCAAATTCCTCGTCCAAGTGGGTCTTTTTACCTTGGCGAAAACTGAAAAACAGGTGAAAGAAACGGACCGTAGAAATCGCATTTTCATCACATCATTGTTTCTACATTTGGGTCATAAATCAAATCCATTGGAATTACAGTTTCCTCACTCCTTAAACTCATCACCCTGGTACTTCGTTTACACTTCGTTAAAGCCTGACCGCATCTAAATATCAAGCCAATCGTTATGATAACACCTAAGATACATAGAAGAAACTTCCCAACATCCATTATGACTCCTTGAGCCCAGTCTCCTAAACCAGAGAACCAATTTCGCGGGTTCAACCATGACACCCAACCAGTCAGCTCATTACCTACAGCAGCAAGAGTGAGATTGTGTCTCCTGCGAAATTCCCACTTCAGTTGGAGAATATCGTCCATCTTTTGGTCTATGACCTCGACCGGGTCCTCGGTGCTATTCGTAATATATGTGCAACATTTCACGCCGTATTGTGTTGCCAGTGTGACACAATATCCGCCTGTCACTGCTGTGAGGTAATTAAGAACCATTCTATGCTGTACCAGTTCTGTTTTATAAGCTTGAAGTTCTCTTCCAGTATACCTAAACGTGTCATCATACATTTCAGTGATATTATCTAACAAATTTGCAAGCGCAGATTTGTATTTATAATTCATCACTCCTCTGGCGGTGCGAGTGATGTCTAACGCGATTAGAAACTGAATCCCGGTGGATTCATGGATCATGTCAGAGGCCGGATGCTCTGTTCTTTCTATCAGGTGCCGTTTAACTACGTGCTCGTAATGGGTGTGAGTATAAGGAGTTTGGGCAACACGGTGTATGTCTTTCATTTTGTCATGTGATACAGTCATTACTTCAGGCAGTACTTTTCCAATATAACACAATCCTTCAGAGTTTGGGGCAAGCCACTTATACGCCTTTCTCCCGCATATGAAATATGCATCATCGGGGAGAACATATGGGACGGAGTAGGACATAACCATATTACACACCTTCCATGTGAAATCTCCTAACCCTAATTCTTCCATCTGCTTAGTACACGTATCAGGTTGTACGATATGTGCACAGTATCCTGGTGATACCTCTCCAACTCTCGTAATCCTATTTCCTAAGGTATACCTATACCGGAAAGATTTTCCTCTACTGGCTATGTGGCGTATAAGCTCTGTATCTGTAGGCATTCTATCTGCTCTATGTGAAAAGGTCATGGTTTGATTACTCCATGACACTTCCCAATTTCCCGGCTTTCGGGGATTGGAGATGTTAAAACATAATAGGGACCTATCCACATGGTATTGGTGGAGCTTCAAACTAGGAGGGCTGGAGATATTAAACCTCCTGTCCACCGGTCTCCCACCACTTAACTCAAGTACCTCCCCTAACGTTAAAGGAAATGGTACTAGCCCTGATTTGCTATGACCTTGAGGTACTTGAGAGCATACCCAACAATCTGTTTTATTTAACACACTACCCACTAAGGAGTGATAGTCGCTCAATGGATGCCGGTCCATATGGATATTAAAACTGGATTGGCATTTCTTTATGCACCCATCCTCAATGACATTGTTACAGAGCCGACAGATACAGTTTTCTTCAGCTAACAATCCTTCACAATTCCTTCTATGGTCAATGCTATCGGATCGTTTTCTGATACTCGCCTTTACTTGTTGGTTAAGTTGTTCTTGGAAAACTACGCCTCCATCTTTATCATCAGAACCCATTCCAGAACCTCTCTCGACCTCCATGGTACTCTCGCCGGAACAGACTGCTCTGGTCAACATCATGGTCAACAGGAAAATCCGGATCACAGTCTCTTGGGGCAAGTCCATCTTGTAGGAGGAAACGGAGAAGAATGAGAAGGGGGAAAAAATAATTTGAGGGAGAGGGGATGGGAAGTTGGAGAAAAACAATAAAAGGGAACAGGGGATCGACAACTGCTTTTGGTCTTGTGATTTTCAATGCTCAGGTGCCGCCTCAATCCTCCTGGAACAGACACTCCAGTGATACAACCTCTACCGTCTGTTCCTTATCACGGGACCTCTCTGGATCAGCAACCTTCTTACAGTGGGACGAATGAACCCAAGTCTCTCTCTCAGCAACCTTCAATGCTGTAGTGCTAGTCAATAAGACCTGGTATGGTCCTTCCCATCTGTCAATAAGGCAACCTGAGCGTAGAAAATTCCGTATCATTACATAATCCCCAGGTTCAATGTCATGACAATTACTATCTGGTAAATCAGGAATCACCAGCTTCAGATTATCATTTTGATTCCTTAACTGTTTACTCATGTTAATCAAGTATTTTACAGTCACTTCATTGTTACACTTCAAATCATCCTGAGGGTTAATCATAACATGCGGTTGTCGACCAAACAAGATTTCAAAGGGAGACAGATTAAGAGGGGACCTGGGAGTGGTTCTGATGCTGTACAGTACAATGGGTAAAGCTTCTGGCCATGTCAATCCTGTCTCTGCCATCACTTTACTCAGTTTATTTTTAATAGTGCTGTTCACTCTTTCCACTTTCGCACTCGCCTGTGGACGGTATGGAGTGTGCAGCTTGCTATCAATTCCCATCAATTTACACATTCCTTGAAAGACATCACCTGTAAAATGGGTACCCCTATCACTTTCGATAATTCTAGGGATACCATATCTACATACAAATTCCTGCACAATTTTCTTAGCAGTAAACATAGCGGTATTTGTGGCCGCCGGAAATGCTTCGACCCAATTTGAGAAAACATCTATACAAACAAGTACATATTTCAAATTTCGACAAGGGGGTAATTGAATAAAGTCAATCTGTATTACCTGGAAAGGGCCGCCGGCAGGTGGGATATGAGATGGTTCTGTAGGTATTGCCTTTCCGATGTTCTTTCTCAAACAGGTAAGGCATGACATTGCTCTTTTACTCGCATGAGATGAAAATCCTGGCGCGCACCAATATGCTCTTACCAACTTGCACATCCCTTCCTTGCCCAGATGAGTCAGCCCGTGAGCTGCCTCAGCTAAACATGGAAGGTATGTTCTGGGGGCCACTGGTTTACCATGTCCATCCGTCCAGAGTCCTGAGGACTCCTGGTCATATCCTTTTGCCTTCCAGACTGCCTTTTCCTGTGTGGAACACAAATTTTGCATTTCACACAACTTCTGTGTGTTGATGGTATTAAATACCATCAATTGTGTGGTGTCTGTCTGTCTGGGGGTACCAGCTGCTAACTTAGCAGCTTCGTCTGCTCGGCTGTTACCAAGTGATACTGGGTCCTGGCTATATGTGTGTGCTTTACATTTGATAACAGCCACTCTGTCGGGTTCCTGTATCGCTGTTAGAAGCCTTTTTATGTGGGCTGCATGCGCTATCGGTGTACCAGCTGCCGTCATGAAATTTCTGAGGCGCCATAGGGCTCCGAAATCATGGACTACCCCGAATGCGTATCTAGAGTCGGTGTAGATATTGGCTGATTTGCCCTTAGCCAATTCACATGCTCTGGTTAGGGCGACCAGTTCAGCAACCTGGGCTGAGTGAGGTGGGCCTAGCGGTTCCGCTTCTATGGTGCCTTGGTCATCTACGACTGCGTATCCAGTACACAAGTCTCCCGAGTCTGACTGTCTATGACAACTACCGTCCGTGTAGAACGTAAGTTCTACATCTTCCAGTGGGTTGTCACTGATGTCAGGCCTTGCGGTAAAAATTTGGGTCAAATATTCCATACAATCATGTGTGTCTTCCTTTGTATTAAATCCTCCTTCCCCACCACTCTCATCCTCCACCCTTTGTGCCTGTCCAGGCACACCTGGGAGATATGTTGCAGGATTTAATGCACTGCATCTCCTTATGGTGATGTTTACGGGGGCCATTAGTGCCAATTCCCATCTTGTAAACCGCGCTGATGAGACGTGCCTGGTTTGGGCAGAATTCAGCAAGGCTGACACTGCATGTGGTGTATGAATTGTGAGGTTGTGACCTAGCACGACATCTTCGCTTTTCGTTACTAGCAATGCTATCGCAGCAACGCTTCGCAAGCATGTGGGGAGGGATCGCGCTACCGTGTCTAGCTGAGCGCTGTAATAGGCTACTGGCATCACCGTGCTTTTGGGTTAGTACGCCTGCCGCACAACCAGCACTTTCTGTTCCGTATAGTTCAAAGGGTTTCCCATAGTCTGGCATACCTAATGCTGGTGCCTGCGTTAGGCACTGTTTAAGTCTCTCAAATGCTGTCTCAGACTCGTCTGTATGCGAAATCCGATCAGGTTTGTTTGAGGAGACCATCTCCTGCAAGGGTAACGCTAGAATGGAAAACCCTGGGATCCAGTTACGGCAATACCCACACATTCCTAAAAACGTTCTGATCTGTTTCTGGGTTTGTGGCAGAGTCATGTCTCTAATTGCTTGAATTCTATCAGCGGTCAGGTGTCTCAGTCCTTGTGTTAGACAGTGTCCCAAATATTTTACCTTAGTTTGGCATAATTGTAACTTGTCTTTGGAAACCTTGTGTCCTGTGTCTGAAAGATGAAACAGGAGCTGTTTCGTATCCTTCAGGGATGCTTCCAATGAATCAGAACACAGTAGTAGATCATCCACGTACTGTATTAATACTGATCCACTCACTGGTTGGAAAGACTGTAAACAATCATGCAAAGCCTGGGAAAATATACTTGGACTATCTATGAATCCTTGTGGTAATCGAGTCCATGTGTATTGGACTCCTCTGTATGTAAATGCAAACAAATATTGGCTGTCAGGGTGCAGAGGTACCGAAAAGAAAGCGGAGCAGAGGTCAATAACAGTGAAAAATTTCGCAGTGGGAGGGATTTGCATTAGGATGACAGCTGGATTTGGCACTACGGGGAACTGACTCTCAACTATTTTGTTAATCCCCCTTAGATCCTGCACTAGCCGGTAACCCCTCCCCCCACTCTTTTTAACAGGGAAGATGGGACTATTGGCAGTGCTGGACGTTCTTACCAGAATGCCCTGTTGTAGCAAGCGCTCTATTACTGGGTAAACTCCTAACTCCACCTCTGGCTTCAGAGGGTACTGTGGGATTTTTGGAGCTATCCTACCATCTTTTACTTGTACAACTACTGGAGCTACGTTTGCCATTAATCCAGTGTCCTGTCCATCTTTAGTCCAAAGTGACTCTGGTATCTGAGATGTCATTTCTTCTACTTGGGATGGAGTCCTATTTGTCATAATGGTATGTGACATTAATTTTGATGGGGAGTCTAACATGTCTCGCACTTCCTGAGCGTGATTCTCAGGTATGTCCAAGAATACACCTTCAGGAGTACAATAAATGACACACCCCATTTTACACAGTAAGTCTCTTCCCAGGAGATTAGTCGGTGCCGATGCAGCCAGCAAAAAGGAATGCTTGGTATGTAAAGGCCCTATTGTAATCTCGGCTGGTTTGCTAACAGGGTAGTGCTGGACTACTCCCGTTACCCCTATGGCTGGAATTGTCTTACCAGTGGTTCTCATGCCCACTGTCGAATTTATCACTGATTTGGCCGCCCCCGTATCTACAAGAAAGTTTAATGATTTACCAGCTACATTAATTGCAACTTCGGGTTCACTTCCAAGACTTGCAATCAATTTTACTGGCTGCAGATTACAGGTATGGCCACACCCCTATTGGGTATGGTGACCTCCCTGAATCCCGCTGGCAGCAACTACTTGTGATGGAGTTAATTGGGAGCTACCAGAGGCTTGCCAGTCTCTGTTCGGGGGATATCTTTTTGTTTCCCCTGCATGTGGCTCATAACTCCGTTTCTGCGGACCCTGATCCCAATGTCGTGTGTCGTGTCGTTGTCTAGGGGGTTGATAAGATTTTTGTATATTTCTCGATCTACAGTCTCGTGCAAAGTGTCCCTGTTTGTGACAAAAATAACATGTTACCACATTTGACTTACCCACAGGGTTTGGTGATATTAACACAGGCTGTTTTGTGGTCAAAGCCTGTATACTTACTGCCATTAACTTATCACCTTGTTGTTCCCTGTGTCTGGTGATATTCCGGTCGTGATCAATAGCAGCCTCTCTCAAAGTAGCCACAGACAGACCTCGCCAACATGGTTGTGTGGTCTGTACCCTAGTCTTTAATGACTCTTTTAAACCATCCATCAGTACCGATACTGCTACTTCTCGATGGTTTATGTTTGTTTTAATGTCCTCTATGCCTGTGTATTTTGCCATCTCTAATAATGCTCTGTGAAAATACTCTGTAGCTGTTTCAGACTCCTTTTGTTTAATGGAGAATATCTTGTTCCATTTAACTACCGCTGGGAAATACTCTTTTAACTGTAAGCTTATTCTTTTTACATTGTCTTTGTTGTACACTTCTGTAAGAGGTACATCCTGATCTAATCCACAGTCAGCTAAAAATTGAGTTGCGTCAACATTGGAGGGTAAACATGCTCTCAGCAATATCTGCCAGTCTTTGTTGTTGGGCTCTAACGTGTTACCTAGGTCTCTGATGTATTTTTGGCTGGCAACTAAGTCTTTTCTAGGGTCAGGGAATTCAGACACTATGGTCCTTAATTCCATTCGGGAAAATGGGCTATACATGGCAATGTTCCTAACAGGAGTGACTCCTGAAGTGTCTGTTTTCCCATTTGGAACTACTATTACCTTAACAGGATTAACTCTAACAACCTCATTCTGTGTAGATTCTACAGGCTGTGGTGAAATAGTTTCAGCATAGTGTATGGTGCCGTACTTACCCGTTGATACGACCTCACCTATCCCTCCGCTAGGGGCCTTTGTTACTAATCTCGGGGGTGGAGCTGTGCCTACTGTGGTCTCTGCTATGGTGGCTGCTAGAGAGAGCGCTGAAATTGTTGCCGATTCGTCCTCTTGATCACACTCCTGAGGAAAGTTCAAAACAGGGTACAACTTGCACGGGTTAATACTTGCATTGGTTAATTGGTTAACATTATCTTTAACATTTACACAGTTGCTAAGTGTTTGTTTGTTACACCTTAGTGCGTCATTCTCCGCAACCAATTTCTCTCCTGATATGTATGGTGGCGGTGGGGCCGTGGCTATCAGTTTCCTGATCGAGCCAGATCCCGCCGCCTGAGCCAATCCTCTCTGTATGTCACCCTCCTGTTGCCACAGCTGCAAATAATCATAATGCTTGATTCGTCTCTTTGCTGATTTAATGAGACATATCCTTCTCCTTAAATTCGTTAACACTTCTGTGCTGAAGCTACCTACTCTTGGGAATTTCTCCCCGTCATGTACTGTCATTCTCTCCCATTCATCACATAAAGCTTCTGTGTGACTTCCGTACTTTTCACACATTACGTACCTTGCCGACCCGACTGGTCGGTTTATGGAATCAACCCGAACCGAGGTTGATCGCCCCCTTCCTGAACAACTGGCCCCCATAATTTGCAGGTGTTACGGACCCTTTACAAAAAACCAAGATATTCACGATAGGTTGACGGTAAGGTTTACCGAGCACCTTACTCACTCTGCCCACGCCGACCAATACGACCTGATCACACCGATATGTGCTGGCGTACTCGACCCAGGGCACCTATTAACCTTTGTTTACTGGAACATGCGAGGGATATCCGCAGAACACTTACTCTTTCCAGTAAAGGTGAGGTTGTTGGATAATTCCTGAGTGACCAGCGAACTTCCCTTTGTAAAAATAAAAAATTACACAAATCACGTCAGAATGTACAAATAGCGTTTATGACCTTCGTACACAAATAGTACCGGTCAGGTTTACTAATGCACACAATTACGTGCGGTACAATCGTTCAGCACATAAGCAACTAATCTTATGTACGGAGCGACCAGCGGAATCGAAAATTGCGGCTGCGAATTCCTTCAGCAAGAGCTTGTATGGCCTATATGGGTGTTGCACCAACCCTTTTTTTTGGTGTTGTGCCTGTGGACTGTATAGCGGACTTCCTTGTCTGCTGTTCCTAGACCTCCTGGTCTGTTATGACCTCCTGGTCTGCTACAGTATGACCTCCTGGTCTGCTATACTCTAATGCTCAAATTTTATGTTTAACCAAGGATGCCTCCCTAGCCACCGTGCATGTCACTTACATGTATGTACCTCACGAGAACTCGATGATTTCTTTTGGTTCAACCTCAAAATTGTATGTAAAAACACTCACTCACCACATGTACACTTTTGTTTCTATTTCTATTTCTGCGCAGAAATTTCTCTTTAGACCAGATGTGTTACAAATTAGGAGAAGGATCTGTTAATTTAAATTTCGAATTTAAAGTAGATTTGCGCTATTTATCGCCTGTTGCGTTACTTAAAAATCAACACTATCGTGTGACTTGAGTTACGTGGGCGTACCCAGACGCTCCGTTGCGTAATTTATGCTGCGTGCGTCGGCCTTTGCGTACGCGAGTCTCCCTTTGTTAGAGACACGTGTACACCAGTCTTTGTCTACCGTAACACAACTAACACATTTTATCAATGTAGATGATCCTCGATCATCTACCGCACACCACACCAATCTCTCCTTTTACCTTTAGGTAGAGTTGTGTGTATTTCTATACCTTAACTGTATTACCTTTACTCTTTAACTATGAAATAGCGGCAAATCTCTCTTAGTACATTTATCAATTATACAATGGCAAACAGGAGAGTGATATATGAAAATACACGAATAAAAAGAAATGCAGATATGCGTGCGTGTGTACGCAAGACAGAAATAAACAGTTTTAAAAAGACACTATCGTTTTGTTCTTACCTCCGGTCCCGGATTCCTTCAGCACCCTTTACTAAGCGAAGCAGACGCTTATCCAAACAGCACTACGAGGAATATGACCTCCCGCCCTTTGCTGCTGGATAATGTCTGCTGAAATTACCTAGTGCAGATATGTGAAGGACGGGCGAGCCGCCAATTGATAAAGCTGAATATTTATCTTATATAAAACCCTTTATGAGGTCTAAGAACACTGTACGCTATTTACGTATGGAGTACCGTAAGGGTACGCACGTTGCGTAGCAATCGCTTAGCCATAGTCGAGACGCTCAAGCGTCACGTTCGCTCACGGCCAAGAGATCACGGGCAGGCACGCTATTGGCTGCTGACTAACGTAATGATTCGCTATAGCGTAGCGGACGCTCGGGACCACGAGGAGATCACCAGCGGCGCTGACGCTAACAATGTTAAACCTTTATATCTAAACCATAAACAGTATATTATGCAGTAAAACCTTAGTGTAGAAATAGGGTGTAGATGCAACCTAGTGTAACCTTATTAACCCAAATGCTGTTCGAGCGTCACCGACGCTCTGAGAATACTAAACACTATAAGAAATACACAGATACCTGGGCTTAGGGTCCAACGCCTAATAAATATATATTATGAATGATATACTTGCAAAAGAATTAACACAATACAAGTCATACACTACAATATAACATAGACTTCCTAACCAGATAACTACACAGGAAATACAATACAATACAATTACGTTTTAAGGGAAAATAAGAGAGAAAGAGGAGAAGAGAAAGAGAGAGAGAAATGGCCCACAATAACAGTAAGAACAATGTGGTTGCGGAGAAACACTTACGCACAAGGGGAAACGATCGCATGCGCCTCTGGACATCCAGCTCCCGATTTTCAGCAATGATAACCGTTGAAGAGTGAGCGCTGGATGTGATCGGCTTGTCTATTTATGCCCCACACACAATACAATTCAATGGTCCCTACAATCTCATTGTTCATTGGACACAGGAATTCCTCCTCGCATTATAACAAAAGGTCATAGGTTGATTCATACAGGTGGGCCGTGACTATTTTCAACAGCTCAGGTGGGAGGGAAACTGGGTTTCCCGCCGCATGGATAAGTAAGTGCAAATACAGTAAATGTTCATAAACTTCTTATGTCCATAACTATTCGCACGAGCGATTAATCCGCTTCAAACCAACACCGGAATATTGCTAATTAAATACTCTTCCGACGGGTACTAAACACCACTGTATTACTCCTGTCTGTCCCTTCGTATCAAACAAAGAGGGATTTCTCTGTTCATGAACATTCTACATTAACCAAACTTTCAGAATCTATCAAAGGGACCATGATCTACAAAATACATTATATAGTGAAAATATGTAACGATTGAGTCGCACGCTACGATCACATAAACTCTACCGTAAATACGCATACCGTGCGCCTGCAGGTGCCCGCGACTGTGAGTATGCGCACGTACGGGAGAGCGTACGCATGCGCAGCACGGACCTGTGTGAGGTGCAAATATGGTAGTGTGCATAGAGATATTTTTCTGACTTTGACAAATACACTCCCCATAGGCGTGTGCTAGTTGATCGCAGCAGCAGCAGCAAAAAGTTGCTGGCTGCGATCAACTCGGAATGACCCCCCTAACCCTTTAATTAGATTACCTGACCATTTAGCAATGGCTTTTGTGATCCACACACATGCAATAGTGGGTCTTTGGGCCACACCAGCAGCTGTGTACAATGATTTGAGTGTAATCTCAATTTTATGATCAGCCGTATCTTTTAGGGAGGCTGCACCAGGTACAGGCAATACAATTTTACATGACAGCCTCGAGACTGATGCATCCATTATCGGTGGATTTTCCCATGTTTTCCCATCTTCTAGAGGAAAAGGAAAAGATGAGAGCAACCTTTTAGGTGTTTAAAATTTCAGGATTAACCCACGGTTCTTCAAACAGGGTATTCAATTCCTTTGACGCAGGATTCCTCACACTCCTCTGGCAGGACCTCTCTGATAGCCTCTATAAAAGCCTCTATTCCCTGTGACAGAGTAGCATCCCCCCATCCAAATCCACGTCAAATGGGAGGGGATTGAGACGCTAGTTTGGGGACTGAGTCTTTATTCCTAAACTTATCCACAGTCTTTCTTAAGTACTGCGTCTCTTTCTCATTGCAGGATAGCTTTGTAGAAATATTTGAGAGCATTCCCTTAATGGAATTAACCCACTCCGGTTCAGCCCCGCTATTCTGAGATGGTGCACTGCCCTGAGTACCCAGCAGTGAGCCCCCTAGTGAAGAGGAACACTCCGCTGTACAAGAAACACACTCTTTGCCTAATGTAAATGTGACAGCACACACACACACGAAAAATGTTAAGCACAATTAACCCAGAAAGAGACCTTAAGGGAGACACAGAGTTATTTGGAGCCAGCCCCCACCACGCCCTTATCGCTAATGCCAAGCTTAGCCGGGTCACAGACTAAGTACCATGATAGGGGACTTATTACACTAATAATCGCTCCCCCCTTGCGATGACCACCTGGTACCGCTGAGGTAATCTGGAGTCTCTCCGGAGGAGCTGCGCGTCCCTGTCAGTCAGCGTCTATGTCCACTGCAGAGGGAAAATGGCCCTGGTGAGCTGCTGGATCCACTCATAGTGAAGGCCCCGCCCCTTTAACCACTTGCCTGGCATGGTCGCATCAGATGCGACCATGCCTGCAAGTGCTTTATCTGACCTGGTCACACAGGAGTCAACCAGTCAGATAAACTGTGTTAGCAGTGTCAGGGAAGAGAAACTTCCCACGCTGCTGGTAGAGGGACCGGAACTCTCCCCCTGTGTCTGCCATGCTGCCGATCATTGCTGATCTGTCAGTATGGCAGGATCCCCCACCACGAGTGGCTGCAGACAATAGCAGCCGCTGGTAAGGGTAACCCCCCCCCCCCTCCCCCCAAGCCACCCCCAGACCCCCTGTGTACCTGGAAGCTCTCCGGGACCTAAAAACTAAAGTCGCGATGGTCGCGATGTTCCCGATGTTCCGATGGTTGTGATGCTCCCGATTGATGTTTCGATGTTTGGACAAATATTTAAAAGAAATATATATATTTTTTTCCTTTTTTTAACTAAAATCATTTTGGATAGGGTTAATTTCATGATCTTCACCTAATTCACTCATAAAAAAAAAACACGACAATTTCAGAGCGGTTTTTGGGGAAATAAATTGTCAGTTAAGTGGTTAATAGCGCGCGGTTTTCCCCGCTTTTTTTATACTGGCTGAGGTAATCTTGTGCTTAAAATGGAGAAAAAACCGTTTTGAGGCTGATTTTGCCAGTGTGGGTACTGTGTACAGTGTACTGAGACGCAGCTGTGTACTGTGTCTGGAGACGCATTCCGCCCCAGTTAGAAGCCGTACGTCTCCGTACCCTCATGCCGCCATAATGGCCAAAGACCCGCTAGTCGGGACGCCGGCTTAGTACTCACCACTCTTCTTTCTTCTGGCTTTGTTAGGGGTGGCGGCATGCTGCGGGAATGTACGCTCGCCGTGGTGGGGCTTGCGAATAGTTCCCTCAGGAGCTCAGTGTCCTGTCAGCGGGGAACAGGACCATTAACCCCTCAAGAGGTTGGGCCGTCCCCCACGAAGCAGGCAGGCTGGTGCCAGCCAGCCCTGCCTGAAAATAACAAACATATAAAGTAAATGCAGAAAACTCTTCAGGAGCTTGCATAAGCGTGACCGGCTCCTCCGGGCACATTTTCTAAACTGAGTCTGGTAGGAGGGGCATAGAGGGAGGAGCCTGCCCACACTATCAAATTCTTAAAGTGCCCATGGCTCCTAGTGGACCCGTCTATATCCCATGGTACTAAATGGAACCCCAGCATCCTCTAGGACGTAAGAGAAATATAATTTAATTTTGGTGCCCCTATATACAGTATTTATATAGATACTAGGTGCTTCATCGCGCCCTACGGGCGCTCTTCACACCGTCGGAATAGAATACGTACCTATTCTCACGGAAGGTGCAAGAGAATTCACAATTTATTTCATAGTGAAGTGAGCAGGATGAGCAAATACTACTGGGAATTGCATGTCCATAGGTAAGGGGTGTAGCCAAATAACATAAATTTGTGTTGGTTTAGTCTCATTCCTTCATCACAGACCCGCAATTCACACCATTTGGGCGCCTTAACCCCTGGGCACCTTTCTGGGGTTTAATATTTGTATTATATGGTTGTTAGTGTTGGTAGTGGTTAAATATTGGAGGAGGAAAGGGCGTCCGATGGTGAAGGGGGCGTGACCAGCACCTGCAGGGCACAATGTGCAGAATGTAGCGGGTGCAGGGGGGACCGCGGATGAGGCAGAGAGTCTGTAGATGCTGCGAGTGGAAGGAGGGGGGGGGCGGTAGGAAGGGGACACAGAGACGTAGGGCGGTAGGAAGGGGACACAGAGACGCAGGGCGGTAGGAAGGGGATACAGAGACGCAGGGTGGTAGGAAGGGGACACAGAGACGCAGGGCGGTAGGAAGGGGACACAGAGACGCAGGGCGGTAGGAAGGGGATACGGAGAGGCAGGGTGGTAGGAAGGGGACACGGAGGCAGGGCGGGGACCAACAGAGGCAGGGCAGGGACACACAGACGCAGGGAGGTAGGGAGGGGACACAGAGACGCAGGGCGGTAGGGAGGGGAGTCCCCAGTGAGGAAGCTGATGGAGAAAGGAAGGGAAGTAGTGGAGGGTATAGAGAGACGCAGGGCGGTAGGGAGGGGATACAGAGAGGCGGGGCGTTAGGGAGGGGATACAGAGACGCAGGGCGGTAGGGAGGGGATACAGAGATGCAGGGACGGGATACAGAGAGGCGGGGCGATAGGGAGGGGATACAGAGAAGCGGGGAGGTAGGGAGGGGATACAGCGAGGCGGGTGGTAGGGAGGGGATACAGAGATGCAGGGCGGTAGTAAGGGGATACAGAGATGCAGGGCGGGGATACAGAGACGCAGACTGGTAGGGAGGAGATACAGAGACGCTGGGCGGTAGGGAGGGGATACAGAGAGGCGGGTGGCAGGGAGGGGATACAGAGAGGCGGGGCGGCAGGGAGGGGATACAGCGAGGCGGTCGGCAGGGAGGGGATACAGAGAGGCAGGGCGGTAGGAAGGGGACACACCGACGCAGGGCGGTAGTAAGGAGACACACCAACGCAGGGCGGTAGGGAGGGGACACAGAGACGCGGGAAAGCAGGCAGGGAGGGGATACGGAGGCGGGGCGGTAGGGAGGGGATACGGAGAGGCGGGCGGTAGGGAGGAGAGAGGCGGGCGGTAGGGAGGGGAGTGGCGGGGTGGTAGGAAAGGGGCTACGGAGAGGCGGGCAGTAGAGAGGGATTACGGAGAGGCGGGCGGCAGGGTGGGGACACGGAGATGCGGTGCGGCAGGGTGGGGACACGGAGAGGCGGGGCGGCAGGGCGGGGACACGTAGCGGCAGGGAGGGGATGCGGAGACACGGGGCGGCAGGGGGGGGGACATGGAGAGAGGCGGGGTGGCAGGGGGGGACGCGGAGAGGCAGGGCGGCAGGAGGGGGGATAGAGAGACGCGGGGTGGCAGGGAGGGGACGCTGAGAGGCGGGGCACCATGGAGGGGATAGAGAGACGTGGGGCGGCAGGACGGGTATAGAAGCGGGGCGGCAGGGAGGGGAGGCGGAGAGGTGGGGCGGCAGGGAGGGAACGCGGAGAGGCAGGGAGGGGACACGGAGAGGTGGGGCAGCTAGGAGGGGAGGGGACGCAGAGAGGCGGGGCGGCAGGGAGGGGACGCGGAGTGGCAGGGAGGAGACACGGGGAGGGAACGCGGAGAGGCGGGGCGGTAGGGAGGGGATACGGAGAGGCGGGCGGTAGGGAGGGGATACGGAGACGCGGGAAAGCAGGCAGGGAGGGGATATGGAGAGGCGGGGCGGTAGGGAGGGGATATGGAGAGGCGGGGCGGTAGGGAGGGGATACAGAGAGGCGGGCGGCAGGGAGAAGATACAGCGAGACTGGGCGGCAGGGAGAAGATACAGAGAGGCAGGGCAGTAGGAAGGGGACACACCGACGCAGGGCGGTAGTAAGAGGACACACCAACGCAGGGTGGTAGGGAGGGGATACGGAGACGCGGGAAAGCAGGCAGGGAGGGGATACGGAGAGGCGGGGTGGCAGGGAGGGGCTACGGAGAGGCGGGCGGTAGGGAGGGGATACGGAGAGGCGGGCGGCAGAGGGGGCGGCAGAGGGGGAGACACGGTGCGGCAGGGTGGGGACACGGAGAGGCGGGCGGTAGGGAGTGGATACGGAGAGGCGGGCCGCAGGGGGGACACACGGAGTTGCGGTGCGGCAGGGTGGGGACACGGAGAGCCGTAGCGGCAGGGAGGGGATGCGTAGACGCGGGACGGCAGGGGTGGGACATAGAGAGAGGCGGGGTGGCAGGGGGGGGACGTGGAGAGGCGGGGCGGCAGGGGGGGATAGAGAGACGCAGGGTGGCAGGGAGGGGACGCGGAGAGGTGGGCACCATGGAGGGGATAGAGAGACGTGGGGCGGCAGGACGGGGATAGACGCAGGGCGGCAGAGAGGGGATTGGGAGGGCTGGCAGGGAGGGGAGGCGGAGAGGCGGGCAGCATGGAGGGGAGGCGGAGACGCGGGCGGCAGGGAGGGTACACGGAGAGGCATGGAGGGGACGCGGAGAGGCGGGCTGCAGGGAGGGGACGCGGAGAGGCGGGGCGGCAGGTAGGGGACGTGGAGCGGTAGGGAGGAGATGCGGAGCGGCAGGGAGGGAACGCGGAGAGGCGGGGCGGCAGGGAGGGGATACGGAGAGGCGGGGCGGTAGGGAGGGGATACGGAGACGCGGGAAAGCAGGCAGGGAGGGGATACGGAGATGCGGGCGGTAGGGAGGGGAGGCGGAGAGGCGGGCGGCAGGGAAGGGAGGCGGAGACGCAGGCAGCAGGGAGGGGACACGGAGAGGCATGGAGGGGACGCGGAGAGGTGGGGCAGCAGGGAGGGGACGCGGGGCTGCAGGGAGAGGACGCGGAGAGGCGGGCGGCAGGGAGGGGATGTGGAGCGGTAGGGAGGAGATGCGGGGCGGCAGGGAGGGAACACGGAGAGGCGGGGCGGCAGGGAGGGGATACGGAGAGGCGGGGCGGTAGGGAGGGGATACGGAGACGCGGGAAAGCAGGCAGGGAGGGGATACGGAGATGCGGGCGGTAGGGAGGGGATACGGAGAGGCGGGGCGGTAGGGAGGGGAGAGGCGGGGCGGTAGGGAGGAGCTACGGAGAGGTGGGCGGTAGGGAGGGATACGGAGAGGCGGGCGGCAGGGAGGAGACACACGGAGACGCGGTGCGGCAGGGGGGGGACACGGAGACGCGGTGCGGCATGGTGGGGACTTGGAGAGGCAGGGCGGCAGGGCGAGGACACGGAGAGGCGGGCCGGCAGGGCGGGAAGGCGCAGCGGCAGGGAGGGGATGCGGATATGCGGGGCGGCGGGGGGACGACGCGTAAAGAGGCGGGGCGGCTGAAGGGGACGCGGAAAGGCGGGGCGGCAGGGGGGGATAGAGAGATGTGGGGCATTAGGGAGGGGACGCGGAGAGGCGGGCGGCAGAGAGGGGACGCGGGTCTGCAGGGAGGGGACGCAGAGACGCGGGGCGGCAGGGAGGGGACGCGGAGAGGCGGGGCGGCAGGGAGGGGACATGGAGACGCGGGCGGCAGGGAGGGGACGCGGGGCGGCAGGGAGGGGACGCGGAGAGGCGGGGTGGCAGGGAGGGGTTACAGGTAAAGTATGGGGTGGCCAAGTGGATGTGGGCAGTGGTGGAAGTGCTGACAGCGTGACCCCACATACCTAGGTAACCGGGGTGGCAGATCTCTCTCCTGGCCCCCAGCGTTGCACTCTCATTATGACGCGAGCTGTCCGTGTTCCCGTCTCGGGGCTTTCGGCCGGCAGGGCTGGCCCTGTGGTGTGCAGTGAGGGCATCGGCTCTGGCGATGGTGGGAGGCAGCATCACGTGTGTGGAGGAGGCGGCGGGTCTGTGTACGCGACGCAGGGAGGGCTATGAAAGCCTTCTCCTGCACCACACGTCCCTCGTGTATGGCGGCGGCGGTAGCAGTTGTTGTTGTTGTGCGTCACCCAGGCGCCGCGGCCGGGGAGTTGGAGCGTGCTGATGGTGGAGGGGGTAATAGACAGGCGGCAGTTGTTGCTGTGCCCCAAGTGCCGCGGGCGGGGAGTGGGGGGGTGCTGATGGCGGAGGGGGTGATGGACAGGCGGCAGTTGTTGCTGTTCCCCCGGCGCCGCGGCCGGGGAGTGGGGGTGTGCTGATGGCGGAGGGGGTGATGGACTGGCGGCAGTTGTTGCTGTTCCCCCGGCGCCGCGGCCGGGGAGTGGGGGTGTGCTGATGGCGGAGACAGGCAGCAGGAGGAAGGACGCTGCACATGTGGTGGGCTCTGTGACTCCACCCAGCGTTAGAAAGCCAGGCACAGAGTCACAGGGCAATTATATAGGAGATCTTTCTATCGATACTATATAAAAGTGAAAATTTGTCTCTCTGTCTTGCTATACAAATCCACAGTTTACAAGTGAAGATTGTGAAATTTGACATACAAGCGTATTAAAACACGGCGGAGGCAACTAAAAAAATTAGAAATCCCTAGCACCCCTAGGAGGGAGACAGCAGCAGAGAGTGTATCAAGAGACTGCATAACTCCGGAATTGCTGGAGCCATGTACTCACAAATTGGTACACATACAGTATGCCTCACAGTTTGGGAAAAAACACTGTGGTGGGAAAACACCCCTAGCACCCCTAGGAGTGAGGCAGCAGCACTGAGTATTTCTGCAGTCAGCATAACTCTGGAATGCCTGGAGCAATTTACACCAAACTTGCTACACATAAGACTTACACTCTGGGGACAAACACTGTGAGGGCAACACACCACTAGCACCCCTAGGGGTGGCCCAGCAGCACACATCAGGACATGCATAATATGTCAGTGATGATTTACAAAATGTTCTATTGTTTTGAAGTTAAAAAAATAAAATGCCACCAAGGAAAACAGCTACAAATGGTGGAAATCAAAACAATTCCACAAGGAATAAAATGTTAGCGGCAACCTGTGTCTTGATTTTTGTAAACAAACATTCTTAAAATCCCGGGCATCGCCGGGTACTCCAGCTAGTATATCAATAAGTACAGCTCCCTCTCAGCCAAGGCCAGCAGCCCATCTTCATTTCAGTCCCCTCTTCAAAGCAATTACCATGGATAGTTAACCCCTCTTCAACTTTACCTCCAACATCTCCTTCCAGCCCCATGTCTGTACAAATCACGCATGCCAAGCAGACACCCCTCTTTCCGCTGCAGCTGCTTTTTTTATCAGTATTCTGCAGCATTATCTCAGTCACAGACAAACCACCACTCCCCCTATCTTACTGTGGCAGACAGACTCATACATTTTGCGGTCAGTACCTGTTGATAAGTTTTCAACACTGCCAGTCAATGGCATGCTTGGAGCTGTAGTTGCAGAAGCTGGAGGAGGAACACAGGCTGATTAGTGGGGGGCGGCTAATAGCTCCGTCCACTGATCGGATTCAGCAATACTACAGGAGTCCCTCCTGCACTCATTGGATCTTGGGGAGCAGAAAGGATGGCAGGAGAGCACCCTTTCTAGTATCACTATCAATCTATTCTGATGATTAAATGACCAGCGTCAGCAAATTCTGATTGGCTGAGCTTGTCTGTAGCTTCCGATTGGCCATGCATATCCGCAGCTTCTAATTGGCTGAGCATGTCCACAGCTTCTGATTGGAAGAGCATGTCCTCAGCTTCTGATTGACCGAGAGACCCAGTACATTGACTGACTGGCACTGCTCTCAAATATTTGGGGGTGGCGAGATGACCCCATAGTACACTGACACCCCTCCCCCAGCCTATTTGTGTCCATAACATATGTAACATAGGGGTCTATTTACTAAACTAAGCATTGGATAGAGATAAAATGGACACAGATAAAGTAACACAGTCTTTTACATGGCAGTTAGGAGCTGATTGGCTGATACTTTATCTCTGTAAACGTTATCTCTCTCCAAGGCTTAGTAAATAGTAGAGATGTGCACTTGAAATTTTTCGGGTTTTGTGTTTTGGTTTTGGGTTCGGTTCCGCGGCCGTGTTTTGGGTTCGACCGCGTTTTGGCAAAACCTCACCGAATTTTTTTTGTCGGATTCGGGTGTTTTTTTCAAAAAACACTAAAAAACAGCTTAAATCATAGAATTTGGGGGTCATTTTGATGCCAAAGTATTATTAACCTCAAAAACCATAATTTCCACTCATTTTCAGTCTATTCTGAACACCTCACACCTCACAATATTATTTTTAGTCCTAAAATTTGCACCGAGGTCGCTGGATGACTAAGCTAAGCGACCCTAGTGGCCGACACAAACACCTGGCCCATCTAGGAGTGGCACTGCAGTGTCACGCAGGATGGCCCTTCCAAAAAACACTCCCCAAACAGCACATGACGCAAAGAAAAAAAGAGGCGCAATGAGGTAGCTGTGTGAGTAAGCTAAGCGACCCTAGTGGCCGACACAAACACCTGGCCCATCTAGGAGTGGCACTGCAGTGTCACGCAGGATGGCCCTTCCAAAAAACACTCCCCAAACAGCACATGACGCAAAGAAAAAAAGAGGCGCAATGAGGTAGCTGTGTGAGTAAGATAAGCGACCCTAGTGGCCGACACAAACACCTGGCCCATCTAGGAGTGGCACTGCAGTGTCACGCAGGATGGCCCTTCCAAAAAACACTCCCCAAACAGCACATGACGCAAAGAAAAATGAAAGAAAAAAGAGGTGCAAGATGGAATTGTCCTTGGGCCCTCCCACCCACCCTTATGTTGTATAAACAGGACATGCACACTTTAACCAACCCATCATTTCAGTGACAGGGTCTGCCACACGACTGTGACTGAAATGACGGGTTGGTTTGGACCCCCACCAAAAAAGAAGCAATTAATCTCTCCTTGCACAAACTGGCTCTACAGAGGCAAGATGTCCACCTCATCATCATCCTCCGATATATCACCGTGTACATCCCCCTCCTCACAGATTATCAATTCGTCCCCACTGGAATCCACCATCTCAGCTCCCTGTGTACTTTGTGGAGGCAATTGCTGCTGGTCAATGTCTCCACGGAGGAATTGATTATAATTCATTTTAATGAACATCATCTTCTCCACATTTTCTGGAAGTAACCTCGTACGCCGATTGCTGACAAGGTGAGCGGCGGCACTAAACACTCTTTCGGAGTACACACTTGTGGGAGGGCAACTTAGGTAGAATAAAGCCAGTTTGTGCAAGGGCCTCCAAATTGCCTCTTTTTCCTGCCAGTATAAGTACGGACTGTCTGACGTGCCTACTTGGATGCGGTCACTCATATAATCCTCCACCATTCTTTCAATGGGGAGAGAATCATATGCAGTGCCAGTAGACGACATGTCCGTAATCGTTGGCAGGTCCTTCAGTCCGGACCAGATGTCAGCATCAGCAGTCGCTCCAGACTGCCCTGCATCACCGCCAGCGGGTGGGCTCGGAATTCTGAGCCTTTTCCTCGCACCCCCAGTTGCGGGAGAATGTGAAGGAGGAGATGTTGACAGGTCGCGTTCCGCTTGACTTGACAATTTTGTCACCAGCAGGTCTTTGAACCCCAGCAGACTTGTGTGTGCCGGAAAGAGAGATCCAAGGTAGGTTTTAAATCTAGGATCGAGCACGGTGGCCAAAATGTAGTGCTCTGATTTCAACAGATTGACCACCCGTGAATCCTTGTTAAGCGAATTAAGGGCTCCATCCACAAGTCCCACATGCCTAGCGGAATCGCTCTGTGTTAGCTCCTCCTTCAATGTCTCCAGCTTCTTCTGCAAAAGCCTGATGAGGGGAATGACCTGACTCAGGCTGGCAGTGTCTGAACTGACTTCACGTGTGGCAAGTTCAAAGGGCAGCAGAACCTTGCACAACGTTGAAATCATTCTCCACTGCGCTTGAGACAGGTGCATTCCACCTCCTATATCGTGCTCAATTGTATAGGCTTGAATGGCCTTTTGCTGCTCCTCCAACCTCTGAAGCATATATAGGGTTGAATTCCACCTCGTTACCACTTCTTGCTTCAGATGATGGCAGGGCAGGTTCAGGCGTTTTTGGTGGTGCTCCAGTCTTCTGTACGTGGTGCCTGTACGCCGAAAGTGTCCCGCAATTCTTCTGGCCACCGACAGCATCTCTTGCATGCCCCTCTCGTTTTTTAAATAATTCTGCACCACCAAATTCAAGGTATGTGCAAAACATGGGACGTGCTGGAATTTGCCCATATTTAATGCACACACAATATTGCTGGCGTTGTCCGATGCCACAAATCCACAGGAGAGTCCAATTGGGGTAAGCCATTCCGCAATGATCTTCCTCAGTTGCCGTAAGAGGTTTTCAGCTGTGTGCGTAGTCTGGATACCGGTGATACAAAGCGTAGCCTGCCTAGGAAAGAGTTGGCGTTTGCGAGATGCTGCTACTGGTGCCGCCGCTGCTGTTCTTGCGGCGGGAGTCCATACATCTACCCAGTGGGCTGTCACAGTCATATAGTCCTGACCCTGCCCTGCTCCACTTGTCCACATGTCCGTGGTTAAGTGGACATTGGGTACAACTGCATTTTTTAGGACACTGGTGAGTCTTTTTCTGACGTCCGTGTACATTCTCGGTATCGCCTGCCTAGAGAAGTGGAACCTAGATGGTATTTGGTAACGGGGGCACACTACCTCAAGAAATTGTCTAGTTCCCTGTGAACTAACGGCGGATACCGGACGCACGTCTAACACCAACATAGTTGTCAAGGCCTCAGTTATCCGCTTTGCAACAGGATGACTGCTGTGATATTTCATCTTCCTCGCAAAGGACTGTTGGACAGTCAATTGCTTGGTGGAAGTAGTAAAAGTGGGCTTACGACTTCCCCTCTGGGATGACCATCGACTCCCAGCAGCAACAACAGCAGCGCCAGCAGCAGTAGGCGTTACACGCAAGGATGCATCGGAGGAATCCCAGGCAGGAGAGGACTCGTCAGAATTGCCAGTGACATGGCCTGCAGGACTATTGGCATTCCTGGGGAAGGAGGAAATTGACACTGAGGGAGTTGGTGGGGTGGTTTGCGTGAGCTTGGTTACAAGAGGAAGGGATTTACTGGTCAGTGGACTGCTTCCGCTGTCGCCCAAAGTTTTTGAACTTGTTACTGACTTATTATGAATGCGCTGCAGGTGACGTATAAGGGAGGATGTTCCGAGGTGGTTAACGTCCTTACCCCTACTTATTACAGCTTGACAAAGGCAACACACGGCTTGACAAATGTTGTCCGCATTTCTGTTGAAATACTTCCACACCGAAGAGCTGATTTTTTTGGTATTTTCACCAGGCATGTCAATGGCCATATTCCTCCCACGGACAACAGGTGTCTCCCCGGGTGCCTGACTTAAACAAACCACCTCACCCTCAGAATCCTCCTTGTCAATTTCCTCCCCAGCGCCAGCAACACCCATATCCTCCTCATCCTGGTGTACTTCAACACTGACATCTTCAATCTGACTATCAGGAACTGGACTGCGGGTGCTCCTTCCAGCACTTGCAGGGGGCGTGCAAATGGTGGAAGGCGCATGCTCTTCACGTCCAGTGTTGGGAAGGTCAGGCATCGCAACCGACACAATTGGACTCTCCTTGTGGATTTGGGATTTCGAAGAACGCACAGTTCTTTGCTGTGCTTTTGCCAGCTTGAGTCTTTTCATTTTTCTAGCGAGAGGCTGAGTGCTTCCATCCTCATGTGAAGCTGAACCACTAGCCATGAACATAGGCCAGGGCCTCAGCCGTTCCTTGCCACTCCGTGTGGTAAATGGCATATTGGCAAGTTTACGCTTCTCCTCCGACAATTTTATTTTAGATTTTTGAGTCCTTTTTTTACTGATATTTGGTGTTTTGGATTTTACATGCTCTGTACTATGACATTGGGCATCGGCCTTGGCAGACGACGTTGCTGGCATTTCATCGTCTCGGCCATGACTAGTGGCAGCAGCTTCAGCACGAGGTGGAAGTCGATCTTGATCTTTCCCTATTTTTGGAACCTCAACATTTTTGTTCTCCATATTTTAATAGGCACAACTAAAAGGCACCTCAGGTAAACAATGGAGATGGATGGATACTAGTATACTTATGGATGACGAGCGACTGCCGACACAGAGGTAGCTACAGCCGTGGACTACCGTACTGTGTCTGCTGCTAATATAGACTGGATGATAATGAGATAAAATTAAAATATATATATATATCACACTAGTACTGCAGCCGGACAGGTATATATTATGTAATGACGGACCTGCTGGACACTGTCTGTCAGCACTGCAGACTCCTAAAGTAAGCTACTAGTATCAAGAAGATAGAAAAAAAAAAACCACGGGTAGGTGGTATACAATTATGGATGGACGAGCGACTGCCGACACAGAGGTAGCTACAGCCGTGGACTACCGTACTGTGTCTGCTGCTAATATAGACTGGATGATAATGAGATAAAATTAAAATATATATATATATCACACTAGTACTGCAGCCGGACAGGTATATATTATGTAATGACGGACCTGCTGGACACTGTCAGCACTGCAGACTCCTAAAGTAAGCTACTAGTATCAAGAAGATAGAAAAAAAAAAAACCACGGGTAGGTGGTATACAATTATGGATGGACGAGCGACTGCCGACACAGAGGTAGCTACAGCCATGGACTACCGTACTGTGTCTGCTGCTAATATAGACTGGATGATAATGAGATAAAATTAAAATATATATATATATCACACTAGTACTGCAGCCGGACAGGTATATATTATGTAATGACGGACCTGCTGGACACTGTCTGTCAGACTCAGCACTGCAGACTCCTAAAGTAAGCTACTAGTATCAAGAAGATAGAAAAAAAAATAAACCACGGGTAGGTGGTATACAATTATGGATGGACGAGCGACTGCTGACACAGAGGTAGCTACAGCCGTGGACTACCGTACTGTGTCTGCTGCTAATATAGACTGGATGATAATGAGATAAAATTAAAATATATATATATATCACACTAGTACTGCAGCCGGACAGGTATATATTATGTAATGACGGACCTGCTGGACACTGTCTGTCAGCACTGCAGACTCCTAAAGTAAGCTACTAGTATCAAGAAGATAGAAAAAAAAAAACCACGGGTAGGTGGTATACAATTATGGATGGACGAGCGACTGCCGACACAGAGGTAGCTACAGCCGTGGACTACCGTACTGTGTCTGCTGCTAATATAGACTGGATGATAATGAGATAAAATTAAAATATATATATATATATCACACTAGTACTGCAGCCGGACAGGTATATATTATGTAATGACGGACCTGCTGGACACTGTCAGCACTGCAGACTCCTAAAGTAAGCTACTAGTATCAAGAAGATAGAAAAAAAAAAACCACGGGTAGGTGGTATACAATTATGGATGGACGAGCGACTGCCGACACAGAGGTAGCTACAGCCATGGACTACCGTACTGTGTCTGCTGCTAATATAGACTGGATGATAATGAGATAAAATTAAAATATATATATATATCACACTAGTACTGCAGCCGGACAGGTATATATTATGTAATGACGGACCTGCTGGACACTGTCTGTCAGACTCAGCACTGCAGACTCCTAAAGTAAGCTACTAGTATCAAGAAGATAGAAAAAAAAATAAACCACGGGTAGGTGGTATACAATTATGGATGGACGAGCGACTGCCGACACAGAGGTAGCTACAGCCGTGGACTACCGTACTGTGTCTGCTGCTAATATAGACTGGATGATAATGAGATAAAATTAAAATATATATATATATCACACTAGTACTGCAGCCGGACAGGTATATATTATGTAATGACGGACCTGCTGGACACTGTCTGTCAGCACTGCAGACTCCTAAAGTAAGCTACTAGTATCAAGAAGATAGAAAAAAAAAAAAACCACGGGTAGGTGGTATACAATTATGGATGGACGAGCAACTGCCGACACAGAGGTAGCTACAGCCGTGGACTACCGTACTGTGTCTGCTGCTAATATAGACTGGATGATAATGAGATAAAATTAAAATATATATATATCACACTAGTACTGAAGCCGGACAGGTATATATTATGTAATGACGGACCTGCTGGACACTGTCTGCAGAATGCGTTTATAAAAACACCACACGACGAGTGTTTAACTTTTTCAGGCAGACAATCACAATATACTGGTGGTCAGCAGACAATCACAATACTGGTGGTCAGTGGTCACTGGTCAGTCACACTGGCAGTGGCACTCTGGCAGCAAAAGTGTGCACTGTACTTAAAATATGTACTCCTGCTATAACTGCTCCCCAGTCTCCCCCACAATTAAGCTGTGTGAGCAGTGAGCACTCAGCACAGTCAGATAATGATATACAGTATTACATATGATGCAGCACACTGGGCTGAGCACAGATATGGTATGTGACTGTGTCACACTGTGTATCGTTTTTTTTCAGGCAGAGAACGGATTAATTAAACTGGTGGTCACTGGTCACACTATCAGCAGCAAGTAGTACTCCTCCTAATGATATGCTCCCCAAAATTTGTGTCTCTCTCTAGTACTCTAGTCTAAACGGAGAGGACGCCAGCCACGTCCTCTCCCTATCAATCTCAATGCACGTGTGAAAATGGCGGCGACGCGCGGCTCCTTATATAGAATCCGAGTCTCGCGATAGAATCCGAGCCTCGCGAGAATCCGACAGCGGGATGATGACGTTCGGGCGCGCTCGGGTTAACCGAGCAAGGCGGGAAGATCCGAGTCGCTCGGCCCCGTGTAAAAAAAACTGAAGTTCGGGCGGGTTCGGATTCCGAGGAACCGAACCCGCTCATCTCTAGTAAATAGACTCCATAGATTGTAATCTCCATTGGGGCAGGGTCTGACATGAATGATTGAAATATTTTCTGCAATGCACTGTGGAATATGTGTGCGCTATACAGTATAAATAACTGTTAATAAATTACAACATTGGTTCTCATCTGCAGATCTCAAGCTCGTTCCTCCTGTGCCACTAGCAGTCCAGGTAAAAAGGATATCCATGTTTGAGCACAGGTAAATTAATCAAAATGAGTGAGCTGCCTCTATGCAAGCATGGTATCCTTAAAACGTAGATTATTGGGAGACATTGGCCGGGATGTAATGGGAGCTGAGTTTTTTGTGGCCGGGAAAAAGACGCACAAACTCGGACATTAAAATCTGTGACTTTTTCCTTGAACTCAGCCAATGTAACAGTGTGCGTCTTTAGAGCTCCGCATGCAAATAGGATCCGACTACTTGCGGGAGATTTAGATCAGGAAGCGTCATTTTTTTTCAGACCAACCGGAATGCGTCTATTAGTATAACAGTTGCACAGTGAGTCACCCAAAAGTCTTATGATTGAAGCAACACACAACCTAATTCTCCAGGACACATAAGCAGATCCTGCCGATTAAAATTATATGCGACATGCCTATATTCTGTGTGTAATTCACATGCAGATGCAGCCACAATTATACACAGAATATAGGCATGTTACATATAATTTTAATCAGCAAAAGCTGCTTGTGCATCCTATTCGCATCATTTTCTGAGACGCATTTTCCAGGGCAAAATGTGAAAAAAATCATATGTATAGTACATGGACTATTTTGAGAGATCAAAGTATTATTATTATTTTTTTAAGTTTAGAAATAAATTTAAAAAAAATGTATATGTTGTAAATGTGCTGTAATTGTGTACTTGTAATTGATTTTCAACACTGACTAATACAACTCACCCAAATCAAACAGTTCTATTTATGTCCATCTTTGTAGAGCTGTTTTGTGTGAGATTTTCAGACTCGGACTCCATTATACATTGGCTGAGTTTTATTTAACATGGGGAAAACATCTGGATCTGACTTTTTACCGAGCGCTCATGTTTAGAGTAGAAAACATCCGACTTTTCATGAACTCGGATGCTATTACATTGGCCAAGTTTGCAATATGTCCGACTTTTGCGGCAAAATCTGACATTTTACAAACTCGGCTCAGACTCGGCTCCTATTACATCCCAACCATCGTGGGGGGGATTTTAAATGTATTTATTGAAGCAATAGCATCTGATAAAGATAATAAAATACACATTGCTAATATAACAAGATTGAAGTGAATAAAAACTAGTGCAGATAACAATATCATAACGCTCGCAAATATGTACTCCAAGAAGGGTGTAGTACGGCTGACCGGCGGTCTCCTGACCGCCGGTCAGCTTACCGACGCCGGGATCCCGGCAGCATACCGACGCCGGGATCCCGGCGGGGAGGGGCGAGTGCAGCAAGCCCCTTGCGGGCTCGGTGGGGACCTGCGGTCGCCACGGGTTCTATTCCCACTCTATGGGTGTCGTGGACACCCACGAGTGGAAATAGTCCCTGTTGGTCGGCATGCCGACCATCGGGACAGTGACCCGTCGGGCTGGTGGAGGAGGTCATGTGACTGTCGGTCAGCTGACCGGCGGTCACATGAATACCACCCCTCCAAGAATATATGCTTTCAGCGATCATACAAATCAAATATATATACCTCACATACTCATGTTCCTGGCACATATCTTGAAGGTAAACTAATTGGAGGGTAGAGAGACACTGTTTTAATGGTGGAGGAGGGGGGGGGGGGCAAAAGGAATTAGCTATATCACACAACATAGGGTAACAATTCCATGTTTTCCATGTTTACCTCTTTCTATTTTGGACTTTTGTAGTGTCTTTACTGCAGCATAACTTGACAGCCATTAAAAGTAACTTTATATAATCACGGATTACCTCTTATTTTGTATATATATGTCATACAAGAGTAAATAATAGAAGTAATATGATGATGATGATGATGATGATAATAATAATAATAATAATAATAATAATATTATAGTCATTTAAAAAAATCTGCAATGACAATGCAATCAATACACGTGTTCCAAACAGTCCCTCAAACACTACCAGAACTAGATACTGATTTCTGATGAGAATTCTAGCAGTAGCAATACACTACAGCTTATGATGTAAGGTTTTCTGTACTAATTGGCAGATGTTTTCCTTAACTAGTTATTACAGAATGCACAGATACATTTCCTGCTGAATATATTATTAAAGGATTCCTGGCAGTAAAATAATTGTGGCAACAAGTGACTTACTTTTCCTCCCTAAGTAGACTTTCAAATGAAAACAACAGCATCAATTTAACTAAACAACAATTAGTTAAAAAAAATTTGCCATGAAAATCCTATTGTTACATCAGCTATAGCTTTGTGACTAAATGCCATATTACATCATTATAAAACATCAGGCTTTTTAGAGGGCATGGATTCAACACACAGAAAGGATACCAGCTGTCATTATTGTTACTTAGCATTAGGGGTGATGTCTTATATGCCCCTTGGCACTGATAAAGCATCTCCTTGAGAGATAACATTTAATTTTCAAGGCTATTCTGTCTTTCACCTGTCACATAAAGGCAACAGTAACATGAAATACATGAAGCACATCAAGAACTACCAGGAAGCTCAAAGAAGCTTTTACAGTACACATCCAGTAAGCATTAGAAATCAGAGACATTTAATGTTACACGGTCATAACAAAATTCCACATTCATAGATACTATCTCTATATATGAGTGGCTGCAGAAAACGTCATTAACTAAAAGCATGAAAGAGCATTGCTATATTCTGTGCAGGGCTAGATCTAACTACAATAAAATTACATCGAACAGTAAAATATGCATGGTTCTAGTAATCCATTTAAAAACTGTGCTTGAAGTAATGGCCATAGACCATTCTCTGCGTGCATTCAGATATATTCTCCTGCTGTTACACTGTTAAACACTGGCAATTTAATACTGAAAATTATTTATTTGATAATGATGTTTGGATACTAAAAAGTAAGTTGATCTATTCTTATTTTGCCCTACAGTATGGCAGCAGCTGGCAGCTGTGTGTCTCAGCAGCCAGTATGCCACTACTTTTACAAGGGTCTAATGAGCTCTCAGAAATTAGAACAAGAAGGCAATTTATATAAGAATATGGTAGTGGATGCCAATAGCCCAATTAATAAAACACGAAGCGCTTAGTGGCTGCAGGGCAGGTGGAAGTGCTCTGTCTTTGGAACAAAACTTTAGCCCATATTAAATAGTATTTAATAAATGTGCATTTTCGCTGCCAGAATAATGTGTTTCTCTTTTGAAAATAACAGAAGTACATCAGAAACCTTTTTTTTTTTAAAGTCAAATTCTAAATCACTTTTTTAATTATTTTATAACCACACAGAAACCCTGAAGCAAAAATGCAAATGGTCTCTGCAAAATAAATTTTCCATAAAAGTTACCAGAATCTTTTCCATTAATGAATATGGAACAAGTGCTTCATTAGAACTCTTTGTTTTACATTGATACATAAGCACCAGGTGACCAAAGCACTATTCTGAAAAACTTCATATACTCTTCTATCACATTACTGTAATAAAAGCTAGTCATAATACCTTAAGACCTTTAGGCTGGGGGGAATAAAACCTATGACATCACCTGTTGGCCAAAGATATGACTCACAGTATAATGATTTCCAAGAAGTTCTGCATCAGCAGTAGTTGCAAATACAGTCATCCCATAGTCATTATATCACAGCAGCCTGGGGGTCAGGTTACCCTGCCCCACTTGTTGCAAGTTGCCCCTTAAATCACACTGTATTTCCTGACATCATGCATACTGTACATTACAGGGGTATAACAGTCATACACAGAAATGAGATATCATGCATTTTGCAAGGCAGACCATTAATAATATGTACATAAGAAAACAAAGTTCTTACCTATGGTAAAGCTAAAGCCATCAATGCTGAAAGTGGCACTCCGGCATTTTTTAAACCCCTCTTTCCTACTGCTGGGCTCAGTCATTTTCCCAGTTATAGTATTTAGGTAAGACTGGCTCTTCCTATTGTGAAAGCAGAGATTCAAAGCTCCAGTAGCTATTATCTGTCCCTGTGTATCTGCCTGTGGCAGCACTTACACCCGACTTCACACATAGCCTAATGTAGAGGCAGCAGTGACTGGGAGAAAGGCTCCAGCACTGCCTCCTCCCACTGAGACTGTCACTGGCATAATGCTGCCATGTTGCACTGAGTGAAACAACTGCTGAAGGAAACAAAGTGAATTATATAGATAATACCTCATGAGTCAAGAGTTCAGTTACTGCTTTTATCCCTGTTACTGTGTCTGCAGCTACATTTTTTGTCTCATATGATTGTTTCGTAGTGAACAAAGTTAGGGAAGATTTAGGCTGGACTTGACATTACAGTTAAATCAACAACATCTATAATTTATATGTTAGTTGTCATGGGTACAAGAGTTAGAGTAGAGATAATGGCTAACTCCCATTGCATAAAATGTTTACAGTACACCAGCTTCAAAAGAGTCTTCTGACCTCATATAAACCCATTAAGGTAATCACCACGAGAAAGAGCGGGAGAGGATGAAAAACGGTGAAGATGGCAAAAGTGTGGCATAGTTATGTGGTGCTCACGGGCAATGCAACATACAGTATTTGTGCCCCATTTTTACGGATTATTTACAGACAGATGTAAGCTTGCTAGCAGGGACCTCTTACCTCTTTATATATTAATGCCCAGTCTTGATTTATTACGGTGTTCTTAATTGCAATGCACAATGGAATGTGCAGGTGCTCTACCAATACATCTTAATAACTAAAATAAACCTCTTTCTCAGGCTTGGCTGTGCTACTTTATTGCCAGTGTAAGGGGTCGAATATCCTAGGTGTGAGCGAGTTGCCATTTTCCAGGCATAGAAATGCTTGCAACTGCACCACAGCTCACCACCCCCGTGGCTGATCTTGCAGATTTCTTTGTACATAGCCTCATGGGCTGTGACAGCACCCTTGCAGGGCTCAATTGCACTCTGGCAGCAGAGGCGTATCTACCCATTGGCCAGGATGGCACTCGCCAGGGGCGCCAGCCGAGCAGGGGGCGCCACCCGACAGTGCCACCCTTGGCCAATGGGTGGAATCCCTTAAGCCGTAGTGTCTGGCAATACCTGCTGTGCCGAGCTGCCTGTGCATTTCCTGGGATGGAGGGTGGAGGATTGCTCAGCAGCCAGGAGCTGGCTCCGGTGTCTGGCAAGGTAATGCACTACAGGGAAGAAACTGAAAATAAACTACAACACCCAGCAACCCTTGCTGTCAGGAGCTCCTGGTGGCAAGGGCTGCTGGGAGCTGTAGTTTTCCCCCCCAGTTTCTTCACGTAGTTTGGTGCGGTGCCGGACACCGGCGCCAGCTCCTGCCTGCAGAGCGATTCTCCGCCCTCCATCCCAGGCAGCTCGGCACAGCAGGTATTTGCCAGACACTACGGCTATCTGCTGGGATGTTGTGGGGTGGGAACTAGGGCTATGTGCTACGTGGGGAGTATATGTATGTGCTGGGAGTGGGGGAGACTATTACTATGTGCTAAGGGCGGACTACAGCTATGTGCTGGGAGGGGGATGGGGACTATGACCATGTGCTTGGGGAGGTGAGGGGCTATGTGCAGGGAGGGGACTACGGCTATCTATGTTGTCAGGAAACTATTGTTATGTGATGGGAGGGAGGTGGGAACTACTGTATGACTGTGTTGGGAGAGGTGGAGACTACGGCTATGTGCTGGGGGGGCTACGGCTATTGCTTGGGGAGGTGGGAGCTATGGCTATTTACTGGGAGGTGACTAAGGCTATGTGCTGGGAGGGGGATGGGGACTATATATGACTGTGGGGGCATATCTGGCACTGTGGGGGCTTATCTGGCACTGTGGGATCATATGTGTATCTGGCACTGTGGGGGCATATCTAGCACCGTGGGGGCATATCTGGCACTGTGGGGGCATGTGTATCTGGCAATGTGGGGACATATCTGTCAACGTGAGAGCATATCTGTCAATGTGGGGGAATATGTGTATCTGGTATTGTGGGGGCATATCTAGCACTGTGGGGGCATATTTGGCACATTTGGCACTGTGGGGGCATATCTAGCACCATGGGGGCATATCTGGCACTGTGGGGGTATGTGTATACCTGGCACTGTGAAGGCATATGTGTATCTGGCACTGTGGGGACATGTGTGTATCTGGCACTATTGGGGGCATATGTGTATCTGGCACTGCAGTATTGGGGTCATATGTGTATCATGGCCACACCCATTTGCACGCGCACACAGTACCACAAAAAAAATTGTACTTGCACCACTGGGTAGTGCACTGCACTGCACTTCTTTGCAATACTATTTGATTATACTACAGTACCTGGCCTTGGGTGGCATTGCGTCCTCAGCCAGGCCAGGTACTGTTGATGTCTCCTCAGTGTTATAAGAATTACTGTGTAGGCATAATGTGTAAAGGGAACTGCTACTGTGTGGGCATGATGTGCATAAGGGTTACTACTGTGTAGTGTAATTTGAATTTGGGAAACTATTGTATGGTCATGCCCCTTTCCCACAAGATCGTGTCACTTTTTTGCACGTGCACCTTCCCTATTTCAAATATGGGGTCGCCAGGGGCGCTCGGACCCCTAGATACACCCTTGTCTGGCAGCACTGGTAAGTGCATCGCTGACTAGAGACTCCTGAGAGTGCTCCAATCGGTTGTAGAGGCTGCAGCGTGCCTGTCTGGAGCATCTAAGGGACGCTCTGGCGGTGCTGCAGCAGCGCTCCTGGCTGTAAGGTGCTTTTGAGGTACTATACTAGCCAAAAGACAGAGCCGTGGTGTGGCACCCACAGAACTCTGTGCTCTGTGTGGTGGCATCGGCTGCACACCCATAGTTATGGCCTTGGGCAGTGAACAAAAATCAGCGAATTTGGAGGTACCATAAGCGTTAAACCACACTTAAGGGACTCATAGTTAATATCAGTGAGCCCTACAATAACGTATTGAAAATAGTTTGAGCAGAATGACCAATTGGAACAGTATGCCAATGCTTGCGGCCTTCTCCTATTCCATACCTCCCAACATTTGGGAGTTGTGGAGAGGGATGGGGCATGACCAAAAAGGTGCATGGCTTTGCGTGGTGGGGGCATGGTCTCATGGTGTGGGGGCATGGTCTCATGGTGTGGGGGCATGTCCATGAGACACATCCCTATTTTTTGTCAAGCTGGAGGAATGCCCAAAGCTTCAAGCGCTGCTTGGTCAGACCTTGTATGAATGCTGGGCGTATATCCGTTCGCAGAGCAGCAGAAAAGAAAGACTACTTCCTGTCCTTTTCCAACCTGTAATGGCAGTATTTGAAAAGTGGGACTGTCCCGCCAAAATTGGGACTGTTGGGAAGACTGCTATTGGCCCACGTAATCACGCACCCCACTTTCCGGTGGGTCTGTGTAAAAATAATTGACAGAGCCCAGGAAAAGTAGCTGTATGACGCTACAGACTATTCAGAGTTGTATATAAATGGATATGCATCTGTTTGGAGACATATCTCTTGCAACTACAGTAGTTTATTTTAGTCGCACTAATGATGATGACTAGTAGTAGAACAAATGTACACTTGGGGCACCTGCATCTCAAGATTACTATCCATCTGTATGGAGGCCAATATACACATTTTTTCTGTGTGTTTCTTTCTTATAGCGTTACATAAACAGATATAAGTAAAGATTATTCAGTATTTAATACCACTGTTTGTTATTTCTATAGGCCATCTGGTTACACACCAGATACTATAATCTGCAGTACATTGATAGCTATTCTCCTGGAAACAGTGAATCATACTAACCCAATTGGTTTTCCATTATGATTGGCAGACAGGACATTGTTGTTTCCATGGCATTTAAACCAATCAATGCAGACCTACTGTGACTTGAGTATCTTGCTGTGTCTGAGTACAGTAACTGCATTACCACAACCACATGTGTGACAGTGTCTCCTGACTGTACCTATACAGGAACAACTGTACTCTTGCTATCCTACCGGCCAGGCCAACTAAAAGCCCTATCACTTACATATGTCATACAAGTGATTGGCAGACAGTTCAGGATGCTGATTTTCCAGCAGTAGAGTGCTGCAAGTTGTGACTGAGCCGATAACACTCAGCTAGTGCATGGGCAACTGAATTATCAATCCAGTAAAGCCTAGATTTATAAAGCCTTGAAGAGTGATAAATTGCACGGTAATAAAGTACCAGCCAATCAGCTCCTAACTGCCATGTTACAGGCTGTGTTTAAAAAAATTTGACCGTTATGAGCTGATTGGTTGGTACTTCATCACCGTGCAATTTATCACTCTCCAAGGCTTGATAAATCTGGGTCTATGTCTTCAAAATAACAATACACTCACTGGGATGTGGACAGAGTGCCTGCTGTTATACCACTCAAACTGTGGCTGGCACAATCTCTAGCTTGGTGGTTAGGGTAAAATTCCTTCTACTTATACCCTCTTGTAATGCCTAGACACTTCAGAGAGCTTATATTTATATAAAAAATATTTGGCAGGTGTGACTTGTTCAGGGACTGTATCGGAAGCTGCTGTTCCACTGACACTGGGAGCCAAATTCTGTCGGACAGTCTGATCAACCGTAAGGCGCAATGGTGCGCCTTTGTGTGCACCACGGCGGATTAGAGCAGCAGCCGGTGGGTATCTTAGTAAACAGCCCATTGGCTGCAGCATTAGCATAAATTTGCAGTAGCAGCTGGATCAAAAGTTGCAGCTGCTACTGCACATCATCCTCCTCTGAATCAGGACCATGTACAAAAGGGAAGGGGAAAGTGGCACCTGTAATAAAAGAAATTAGTTATTTTTTATATAAACGATTTTTTTTTTACAGCTCTTTTAAGAGAATTTGGTGGTGATGGAGTTGTAGCCAGTCCGATGTTGCCTAACTGTCCCTACATGATGTTTTCCGTGAGGCTTCCTTGCCTTGGCTGCTGTTAGCGGCTTTCGTTCTCTCTGACCGCTGCATCCAGCCAGCTGATGATGTCACTCGGCGGGCGTTTGGTCTCTCGGGCGGCGGTTTCTCCTGATAGCACCACTATTCACCAACACGTTTCGTGTGTTCAACACACTTTTTCAAGGTGGTATTGCTTGGGTTTTCACTTCCTTTATAGGGAAAACTTTAAAAAAAAAACTTTAAAAAAAATATAATAAAAACGGAACTTCAACTCCGGAAGTTATAAAAAAAGGTGGAAACCCCATATTCTTCAGCTCCATCTTGAATACTCAAATTGATTAAAATATATGTATGCATTAAAAAGTTCATTCTAAAAGGTGCCACTTGTGTCTATGATGTGTATACTGTATATAACATAGCACGTGTATGAATAATTTATTTATAGAAATATATTTAATTCTCTATATTATGTCCTAAAGGGTCTAACATTTTTAATTCAAACATCCATTTGCTCTCTTTTTTCTTTAATTCTTCCACTAAGTCTCCTCCTCTCCAATTCCTGTTTATTTTTTGGATCGGCAAAAAGGTCAATCCAGATGGGTCTTTGTTGTGTTTTTCCAGAAAATGATTAGACAGGCTATGAGTAATGAGGCCTCTCTTAGCATTATAGATATGTTCAGCAAAGCAAGTTTTTGCTTTTCTATTAGTTTGCCCCACGTATTGGAGTCCACATGGGCCCCTTCAGTATTACAAGTGAGGTGGTCTCTAATAGTGTATACTTTTCCTGTTGTATGTGATCTAAATGTCGTGACTGGTTTAGTTGTTTTTGCTTTTTCATTTTTGCAAGCTTTTGTAAGACATTTGTGGTATCCCTTTGTTCTTTTTTGGGTTGATTCTTCTATTTGTTGTAAGTGGCTTGAGACTAACTCCTGTTTCATATTTTTGGCTTTTCGATAGATGACTTGTGGTTTTTCCTTAATTAGAGGTCGCAAGGCTTCATCCAGTAATAAAACATGCCAGTGTTTTTTAATCATTTTTTCAATGAAAGTCGTGTTGCTATTAAATTGTGTTATAAATGGAAGAGACAGGGCTGTATCTTTAATTTTGGTTTTATATTTTAGCATTTCTTTTCTATCCAACTGTCCTATTGCTTTTATTTGTGATTGCAATTTCTCTTTTTGTAGCCTTTAACAATTACGTTGGTCATCATTTCTTCGCTTTGTCTTTCAAAATTCTCACGTTCTGTACAATTGCATTTAATTCGTTGAAATTGTCCTCTTGGTATGATAGAAATCCAATTGATGTGGTGGTTGCTTGTGGTTGCTTACATGTTGTTTCCATTAACTGGTTTTATATGTGTTCTAGACTGTATTTTTTTTATTATGAATGTAGATCTCTAGATCTAAGAAGATTACTTGATTTTTACTGGACGTTGTTTCAAATTCAAGGTTTAGTGAATTATTGTTGATATATATCTTGAAATTGTCCAATTCTTGATCAGTAGTTCCTTCCCAAATGAAAAATACATAATCTATATAACGATACCAACATATCAGATGTTCTCGATATTCGGTACTTGGCCAGATGTTATCGTCTTCCCATTTTGCAATAAACTGATTGGCGTAGCTGAGCGCCAGTGATGTTCCCATGGCTGTTCCACATTTCTGGAGAAAAAACTTGTCCTCGTACCAGAAGTAAATGTGCGTCAATACAAACTCAATATTGGCCATGATGAAATTTACTTGTTCATTCGCTAATTGGTTGTCCTTAGACAAAAAATGTCTAGTGTGGTCACAGCCTTGATCATGTGCAATACATGTGTATAATGATTTCACATCCATAGTGCAGTGTGTACTGTCCCTTCCACTGGATTGACTCTAATTTTTTAAGTATACTTGTAGTGTCTTGTAGGTAACTTTTCTGTTGGGTACCTAACGGATGAAGGAAGTTTGTATATTTTGAAATATTGGCTGTTAGAAATTGTATACCTGATACAATTGGACGGCCTGGCAGATTTGTAAGGTTTTTATGAATTTTTGGGAGGAAATAAAAGGTCGGTGTTTTTGGATTTTTCTCCCAAAGTCTTTTTCTTTTCTACTTAGAATCCCCAGTTCGAGGCCTTGTTCAAGGTGTTCTTCTAGTTCTTTTGCAAACCTTTTTGTAGGATCTTGAAGCAGGATTTCGTATGTGGTTGTATCTGATAACAGACGATACGCTTCTTTATTGTATTGTTCCTGGCTCATGATGACAATGCCTCCTCTTTTGTTTGCTGGTTTAATGACTATTTCTTTGTCTTCTTTTAATGCTTTCAATGCTTCTCTTTCAACTTTTGACATGTTTTGTTTGATTTTCTGCTTGTCTGGGATTTCGTCTATTTCCTTTTCTAGTAGTTTTTGGAATTTGTCTATGTGCGAGCTTTTACAATATACAGGGTTGAAAGTTGATATGGGTTTGAAATCTGTATGGATATATGGATTTATTTCTTTGAACTCATTGTTGATGTGTTCTTGCTGTTTAGCAAAGTGCTTCTTGATGCATAACTTTCGTATGAACTTCTGAACATCTATGTATAATTCAAATTTGTTAATTTTGGACTGAGGGGCAAATTTGAGACCTTTTTGAAGAACCGTTCGAAGAAATAAATCCATATATCCATACAGATTTCAAACCCATATCAACTTTCAACCCTGTATATTGTTAAAGCTCACACTTAGAACATTAAAAAAACTACTAGAAAAGGAAATAGACAAAATCCCAGACAAGCAGAAAATCAAACAAAATATGTCAAAAGTTGAAAGAGAAGCATTGAAAGTATTAAAAGAAGACAAAGAAATAGTCATCAAACCGACGGACAAAGGAGGAGGTATTGTCATCATGAGCCGGGAACAATACAATAAAGAAGCGTATCGTCTGTTATCAGATACAACCGCATACAAAGTCCTGCTTCAAGATCCTACAAAAAGGTTTGCGAAAGAACTAGAAGAACACCTTGAAGAAGGCCTCGAACTGGGGATTCTAAATAGAAAAGAAAAAGACTTTGGGAGAAAAATCCAAAAATACCAACCTTTTATTTCCTCCCAAAAATTCATAAAAACCTTACAAACCGGGGGCGTGGCCTGGCTGCTGTGGAGAGAAGCTGTGCATCTCCTCAGCTCCTGCAAAAACAGCTAACAAAAGCACATTTCCACACTCCCAGCCAGTCTCTGTCAGCCACAAACGCCCATCCGTCCTGCTGTTGCTGTTTGGGGGGACCCGCGGAGTCGGGGAGCACTTTTAAGTGCTCCTGCGGATTGCGGCCTTCCCCCCAAGGTGAAGCTCCGGCCTCGATTTGAGAGACGGCCCGGATCGGCCGCTGGAGAGGAGAGCCCTGCCGCGGTCGGTTTCCCCTGGGCATACAGCCGCCCTGCTTGGACCTTCCGGACGGAGATTCGTGCCCCGCTGGGTGGGTGAGTCTGCTCCGTGATCGGGGCTTCCCTGCTTGCCGAGGCGCCCGTTGTCCCCCGGAGCTGCGGAGGCCGCCGGGCTGCCTGACGCGACCTCCCCCCCCCCCGCCTCTTCCACCCGCCTGGTAGCCGGACGCGACCGGCCCCCGGGGCCCGCTATCCTCCAGCTCCCCTCTGCAGCGGGGACGAGAAGCCTATTGACGGCTTTACACCCGAGCCGACGCACAGCTCCGTAGCGGCGGGGGGAAAGCACACATCTCTCCCCTGCCCCCTGGAGCACATCATCAGACCGCTATCCACGTGACCACACCCGGTCCTGAACACCCCCAAGCACTCTATATGTGCCAGTGAGAGCCCTGCTGTGCGATCCCGAGCAGCGACGTCAAGCAGCAAGTTGCTGCGGAGGTGAGGCCTACGCCGCTCACTGAAGCCGGGGCCTAGAGTTTAGGGACGTCCCGGCGGGAGGCTCCGGAACGGTGCGCGACTGTGGCGGGACCGGACGGCGCCCTGCGGACACTCCTGGAGCCCTCCTGTCAACCTGCAGACCTCCCTGGGTTGCACAGGTACCATAATATAACGGGGAAACCCCTCTAAAGCCCGCAGACCCCACACATAAATCCACATACCTCAGCCCAGCACAGCAGCGGCGGCCATCTTGAAAGCCAAAGTCACAGCACACAAGCTGCACAGAGACAGGAGCTTAGCCTGAGACCCCCCTGCATCAAACGGCGGATCAGCTTACTGCCGTGTGGCCGTGAGAATACCTTAATCTGCTCTCACCTCTACCCCCTGAACATTCAACCGTGTTCTATAGGTGCTCTGACGAGCTGGTACTATCAGACCAAACAGCACCTTGGAACACCATTACCACTATTCCGGTACTACCTGAACACCCTGAGGAGTCATCGGCCCTCCCCTCGCTACCACACACACTACGCCGACAGGGCCTTGGGCATCTCTAAAAGAAACCCCGGTCGCCGGTGGACCATAAACCTGCTGGTATTTGAGAGCGTACACTCACTGCGCTGAGGCTCGACCACCACCCACAGGACATGGCACGCCCGACTGGGCCCGTCTGACCATCTTCTCCAAAGCGCCTAGCATGTGATCTCGATATGTACTACACTTGGTCTCGTGTGTGATCCTAATGATATAGGAGCTCCCCTCATCCTTCCCAGGTGTTGACAAATAACCTACCTCGCCTCCGCCACTATGCCTAAAGGGGGGAAAAAGACGAACGCCCATAACCTGGTGGGCTACTTCAAAAATTCTGCTCCATCCTCCACCCGGAGAGCAACCTCACCCCCACCTACTCCAGCAATATCTGACAAAGATTCAGACGATGACTCTTCCTCCACTCCCGCCACAAAGGCTGATGTCGCCCTCCTCCTATCCGAGATGCGCAATATCAAAAAATCAATACGTGCAGAAGTACAAGAGGCTATCTCGGGTCTAAAATCGGACGTGGATGGCCTGGGCACCAGAGTAGATGCCATCGAAAGAAAACAGGAAGAGCTTATCGCCTTCCAACAAGAATCAGAACAGGAGATATCACAAATGCGCACGGATGTCATGCTCCTAGCGGACAAACAGGAAGATTTGGATAACAGGGGGCGCCGGAACAATATAAGAATTCGTAACGTCCCCGAGACGATAGAACAAAACCACCTTACGGACTATCTGCTCCGCCTCTTCCGTTATCTTGCTCCCTCCGTTCCAGACGATATGCTTCTTCTGGACAGGGCTCACAGGGCTCTACGTCCTAGATCCCAAGATGCTAAAACACCAAGAGACGTAATCCTCCGCTTTCATTATTTCGCGGTCAAAGACCAAGTCTACGCCAAAACTAGGAGGATGACGACGATCCCGTTCGAAGGGTCTGATCTCTTGATTTTCCAGGACCTGTCGCCGGTCACGCTGAACAGACGGAGGGAATTAAAAGACATAACCAAAACCCTAAGAGATCATAATATCCGATACAGATGGGGCTTCCCCTTTGCACTCCAAGTTAGAGCAGATGGCAAATTCCTCTCCGCTAGATCTCCAGATGAGGCCCTTCAGCTACTACAACATCTGAACATCTCTGGCCCTCCGGCCACCCCTCATCACTCTCTCCCAGTCAACACCTCCCCTTCTCTCACAGCTCCAGCCTCAGATTGGACCACCGTCGGACCTGCATCACACACCTCCCCAGATACATGAACTACCATGTATAGATGCCCAGGATAGGACTTGTGGCCACACGAGCCCACGACGGCCTACAGGGGGTCTTTCTGCAATATGCCAAGATCCCCATACGATGTGGAGCATTGGGTTAAGATAATGTCTACCATGTAAGGTCTTGTCGATCCTGTTGTGGGGAGACCCGTGCGGGCCCTCGGGGCCGGGGTTCTTCGTGGCTGGCCGCGTAGGCTTCGGTCCCGGGAGGCCCGTAGGGGGTGAGTTTTGTTTTTTCTTGTTCTCCTTTTCTACCTCACACAGGTCTTAATATTATTGCTAGTAATATGCGTTCAGAATGCCTTGTTAACCCCCAATCCTACTAATGCTGTTACCCTCCCCCCCCCCTTCCCCCCTCCCCTTTAAGCTCCCCTAGATTATTACTCATATTGCGTACATTTAAATATAGTATGATCGCACACGGGACCCGGTCTCCTCTCTGAGCAGCTGGGTTCACCCACCCCCCACTCGACCTTTAGGGTCGACGTCGGACGACCTAGACCTGCGGGTCTGTCTCTCCCTTGGGTCCGACTGACGAGAACGGACTCCCTCCGCTCTTTAACCACTGATGCTAATTTATGCTTGTTCTCCATCTGTTCTCCTACCCTTTCTCTCCCTTTCTTCCTGATCCTCTTTCCTTTTCCTTCCCCCCTGTCTTTCGGAACTCCGCTGGCGCGCTCCCACATGAAAAGTGCTCTGTTCTCAAACCATGGTCCTTAGGATAATCACATTGAACACGAAAGGTCTAAATAGCCCACGCAAACGTTCCCTTTTATTTCAATCCCTTAAACAACTTAAAGGCGATATTGTCTTCCTACAGGAGACCCACTTCTCAGGTAAATCACACCCAGCACTTAAGTCCAAACACTTCCCGCACACTTTCCATGCTTGTGACCCCATACACAAGAAGAAAGGGGTCTCTATACTCTTTGCTAATCATTTAGATTTCATCCCCTCTGAAATAGTGAGCGACCCTGAAGGCAGATACTTGTTGTTAGTAGGATTGTTAAACGGGACCCCCTATACATTCCTAAATGCTTACGCTCCAAATCAGACCCAGGCTCCCTTTTTCCACTCCTTAAATAACCTCTTAGCCCTACACAGACGCGGCAATGTGGTACTAGGGGGGGACTTTAATGTGACTCTAGACAGCACTCTGGACAGATCTAAACCTCTGCCCAGATCCATGCGCCCCTTACATACGCGCAATGCAACCGCTTTGAACCTCCTGCTGTCACGACACCTTCTTTTCGATGCATGGAGAGTAAAAGAGCCGACTGCCAAAGACTATACTTACTACTCCCCCATATACGATGTTTACACGAGATTAGACATGATTTTCCTGAGTTCGGAGCCTGCACAAAGTATCATTGATACCTCCATCCACCCCAACACGTGGTCAGACCACGGTCCGGTCACCGTAGATGTCGCAGGCCCACACCCACCCGCTCGCCACCCTGTATGGAGATTGAACGACAGACTCCTTCTTAATCCCCAAACGAAAGCTCACATAGCCGCCGAAATCTCCCACTACTTTGAGACAAACACATCCCCGTCTGTCCCCCCTATGTTACTCTGGGACGCTCACAAAGCGGTCATACGCGGATGCTTGATTAGTGCCTCCTCGTATAACAAGAAGGCTAGATCCAAACGCATCCGGGAACTCACGGACATGCTTGGCTCCCTCTCACTGAAACACAAAAAAACAGGGTCCGAAACGGACCTCTCTGCCTTGGCTGCGGTCAGAGGTGAATTAAACATGCTCCTGACGACGAGGGTGGAGACCAGCTTGAAGTGGCTCAACCAATCCTTTTACGAAAAAGGGGATAAAGCTGACCGGATACTAGCCTCCAGGCTCCGGGCTAAACTCACAAGGAATAACGTTATGTCTATTCAGCATCCCTCTGGCGTGAAGACTAGGGACCCCAAACGCATCACTGAAACTTTTTCTCGCTTCTACGAGAAGCTATACAACGCCCGTAAGACCACTCAGACGAAACCAGACTTTATTGGGGCTATTCGTACTTTCCTATCCCAATGCCATCTCCCTCGTTTAAGCTCATCGGTCTCAGCCGAATTGAATTCGGAGATATCCGAAGAGGAAATTGCCACTGTCGTCAAATCCCTAAAACTTAGCAAAGCGCCTGGCCCAGACGGCTTTACGGCCGCATATTACAAGACCTTTCTCCCCCAACTTACACCTTACCTCTCAGCCCTCTTCAATGCTGTCTTGCAGGGAGCCTCTTTCTCCAAAACGACACTGGAGGCCAAGATAATAGTCATTCCTAAGGAGGGTAAGGACGCATCTAGTTGCGCCAACTATAGGCCTATATCATTACTTAACTCAGATATCAAGATTTATGCCAAAATATTGGCTCTCCGTCTAAATAGAGTCTTACCCCACCTTATCCATAACGACCAGGTAGGATTTATCCCCGGCCGTCAAGCCCGAGACAACACGAGACGAATTATTAGCCTGACCCACTATATCAATCTTACACACACCCCTGCTCTCTTGCTTTCTCTGGACGCGGAGAAAGCATTTGACAGAATAGGGTGGCCCTTTATGTTTGAAACTCTGGCACATTTGGGCTTTCAGGGGGAATTCCTTACAGGGATACAAGCCTTATATTCGACCCCTTCCGCCAGGGTATCTATAAACGGAGTACAATCTGACCCTTTGGACATCTCCAACGGTACCAGACAGGGCTGCCCACTTTCACCCCTGATCTTTGCCTTAGTGATAGAACCATTAGCAGCCCGAATCCGAGCCTCGCCCGACATCGGAGGACTAGGAGTAGGGGACTCTGTCTACAAGATTTCCTTGTTCGCAGACGACGTCCTCCTGTCACTTTCCTCACCTCATACCTCTCTGCCGAACCTTTTTACTCTCCTGTCTGACTACGGACAGTTATCGGGCTACAAAGTCAACTGGTCCAAGACGGAAGCTCTCCCCCTCCACATTTCCCCTCCCCAAATAGCCAACATGCAAAACAACTTCAAATTCACCTGGTGTACCTCTAAAATCCGATACCTGGGGGTCTATATTACGAGCCGCTATGGAGACTTGTTTAAGGAAAATTTCTCGCCTTTGCTTAAAAATCTTAAGGCCGATCTCCATAAATGGCAATCATTAATCATATCTTGGTTAGGCCGTATCATAGCTCTGAAAATGAATATTATCCCCCGCCTCCTCTATCTATTCCAAACGCTACCAGTGAAAGTGCCGGACTCGGTACTGGCACAAATTCATACGTGGTTACTACGCTTTGTGTGGAGAAATAAAACTCCTAGGATAGGGTTCTCTACCCTCCGCAGATCAGTACAAGAAGGGGGGAGAGGATTCCCAGATATCCGCCTTTACTATCTGGCCACCCATCTCAGCCAAGCGGCTGCATGGTTCGCCCCTACGCAGTCCATACGTTGGCTCCAGTTAGAGAGGACACTGAGCCGTACTCCTCTATCATCTCTACTCCTATCCCCTCCTAAATCTAGATCTCCCCATTTACAACTCCACCCGGTTCTGGAATTCACCTGTCAGATCTGGTACTATTGTACACGCCATTTCCACATGTTATCAGCCCCTTCGGCGCTTACTCCATTGTGGGACAACCCTTCGTTTGTCCCAGGCCATTCCATGTCCCGCTCGCACCCATGGTTGACACATAACATCCGCTTCGTTCTAGATGTATTGTCCGAAGGGGCCTGTACACCCTTACCGGAAATTGCGTCAAAATATGACTTCCCGGATGCGAACCCTTTTACCTATCTACAGGTGAGACATTTTGTCTCGTCCTTAACAAGCACATCCCCATTCCAACCTCTCTCCACCCTGGAGTCCTATTGCTATTACAAACCGCTCGCTCGTGGAATCATCTCACAACTGTATTCCCTTCTCCAGGTAGGGGATAAGGAGACGACCCCGGCTTTTATACTCAGATGGGAACAGGACCTTGGCCCGATACCAGATGACTATGATTGGTCAGATGTCTTTGCGGCTGCCGCGAAATCCTCGATTTCAACCCTAGTTAAGGAAAACGCATATAAAATCTTATATAGGTGGTATCTAGTCCCCTCTAGACTTCACAAAATGTTCCCCTCCTCCCAGCCACTGTGCTGGAGAGGATGCGGCGGTCACGGCTCTTTCCTCCATATATGGTGGACATGCCCTAAAATCGAGCTATTCTGGGATTCAGTCGCCCACTTGCTGAGTACAGTGCTCCAGACCCGGATATACAAAGATCCTTGGTCCTTTCTGCTAGGCCTCCCCACTGCCAACGCACCTCCGAACTCTGGTAAATTACAGACACAGATCTTGAACGCGGCTAGATGCGCAATTGCCCTAAACTGGAAAAAGAGGGAGTCCCCCCCTATACAACAGGTCATCAACAAAATATGGTACTTCGCAAGCATGGAAAAAATCACGGCATACCTCCATAACAGATCTTTTCAGTTCCTTCAAATATGGGAACTCTGGTTTGACTCACAGGCCCCCGCACACGGAGCTCGACCCCCCGGGAGCTCGACGGCCATACTACTATGACCCCTGTACTCTCCTAGCCCGACAAGTAACTCAGAGGATATCCTTAACATAACCTTTTCGTGTTCCCCCGAGTAGCACTTTCCATTTAATACTAACGCCATGCGCGTACCAACGCAAAACGGGGGCGTACCAGCGGAATTTCCCTAACCCTGCCACCTCTCCTCCTACTCTATTCCCTCCCCATCTCCCCTGTCTCTTTTTCTCGCCTCTCAGGTTCTACCTCTTTAGTCTCTACCCTCCTGCAGTCATATTAATGAACCTGTGTGTCGGTTCCCACCCACCTGAATAGTCTCTGTCTACCCTGAGACATAACTCTTTGCTGTTTCTTTGCAATGTGGGAACCACATGTTCCTTATTTTTAAGGTTATATATCAGTTATCGGTTATGTTATGCTAGACAGAACAGCCCATCCCATGTAAGGGGGAAGGCTGCAGTAATGTTTGTACCCTGTAAAGTTTATACCCTGAAAATTAAAATAAACAATTTAAAAAAAAAAAAAAACCTTACAAACCCTCCGGGCCGTCCAATTGTTTCAGGTATACAATCCCTAACAGCCAATCTTTCAAAATATACAGACTTCTTCCTTCATTCGTTAGTTACCCAACAGAAAAGTTACCTACAAGACACTACAAGTATACTTCAAAAATTAGAGTCAATCCAGTGGAAGGGACATTACACACTGTGCACTACGGATGTGAAATCATTATACACATGTATTGCACATGATCAAGGCTGTGACCACACTAGACATTTTTTGTCTAAGGGCAACCAATTAGCAAACGAACAAGTAAATTTCATCATGGCCAATATTGAGTTTATATTGACGCACAATTACTTCTGGTACGAGGACAAGTTTTTATCCAGAAATGTGGAACAGCCATGGAAACATCACTGGCGCCCAGCTACGCCAATCTGTTTATTGCAAAATGGGAAGACGATAACATCTGGCCAAGTACCGAATATCGAGAACATCTGATATCTTGGTATCGTTATATAGATGACGTATTTTTCATTTGGGAAGGAACTACTGACCAAGAATTGGACAATTTCAAGATATATATATATCAACAATAATTCACTCAACCTTGAATTTGAAACAACGTCCAGTAAAAATCAAATAACCTTCTTAGATCTAGAAATCTACATTCATAATAACAAAATACAGTCTAGAACACATATAAAGCCAGTTAATGGAAACAACATGTTAGCAACCACAAGCAACCACCACATCAATTGGATTTCTATCATACCAAGAGGATAATTTCAACGAATTAAACACAATTGTACAGAACATGAGAATTTTGAAAGACAAAGTGAAGAAATGATGACCAACTTCATTGTTAACGGCTACAAAAAAAGAGAAATTGCAATCACAAATAAAAGCAATAGGGCAGTTGGATAGAAAAGAAATGCTAACATATAAAGCCAATATTAAAGATACAGCCCTTTCTCTTCCATTTATAACACAATTTAATAGCAACACGAATGTCACTGAAAAAATGATTAAAAAACACTGGCATGTTTTATTAATGGATGAAGCCTTGCGACCTCTAATTAAGGAAAAACCACAAGTCATCTATAGAAAAGCCAAAAATATGAAACAGGAGTTAGTCTCAAGCCACTTACAAAAAATAGAAGATTCAACCCAAAAAAGAACAAAGGGATACCACAAATGTCTTACCTGTAAAGCTTGCAAAAATGAAAAAGCGAAAACAACTAAACCAGTCACAACATTTAAATCACATACAACAGGAAAAGTATACACTATTAGAGACAACCTCACTTGTAATACTGAAGGGGTCATCTATATAGCCACATGCCCATGTGGACTCCAATACGTGGGGCAAACTAAAAGAAAAGCAAAAACTTGCTTTGCTAAACATATCTATAATGCTAAGAGAGGCCTCACTAGTCATAGCCTGTCTAATCATTTTCTGGAAAAACACAACAAAGACCCATCGGGACTGACTTTTTTGCCGATCCAAAAAATAAACAGGAATTGGAGAGGAGGAGACTTAGTGGAAGAATTAAAGAAAAAAGAGAGCAAATGGATGTTTGAATTAAAAACGTTAGAACTTTTAGGACACAATATAGAGATAGAATTAAATATATTTCTATAAATAAATTATTCATACACATGCTTTTTTATATATACACATCATAGACACAAGTGACACCTTTTAGAATAAACTTTTTAATGCATACATATATTTTAATCAATTTCAGTATTCAAGATGGAGCTGAAGAACATGCGGTTCCCACCTTTTTTATAACTTCCGGAGTTGAAGTTCCGTTTTTATTATATGGATCAATAAAGTTTTCTAAAATTTTTTTTTTAAAGTTTTCTCTATAAAGGAAGTGAAACCCCAAGCAATACCACCTGGAAAAAGTGTGTTGAACACACGAAACGCGTTGATGAATAGTGGTGCTATCAGGAGGAACCGCCGCCCGAGAGACCAAACGCCCGCCGAGTTACATCATCAGCTGGCTCCCCGCTGGATGCAGCGGTCAGAGAGAACGAAAGCCGCTAACAGCAGCCAAGGCAAGGAAGCCTCACGGAAAACATGTAGGGACAGTTAGGCAACATCGGACTGGCTACAACTCCATCACCACCAAATTCTCTTAAAAGAGCTGTAAAAAAAAAAATCGTTTATATAAAAAATAACTAATTTCTTTTATTACAGGTGCCACTTTCCCCTTCCCTTTTTCAACATTTAGCGCTCAAACACCATATCATAATTAACGGTTCTTTATCTAATTGAGCTGCTGTACATAAAAAAGCGCAGGTTACATTTTTTAACTGAGGACCATGTCCAAGCAAAACTATACACTGTATATTAGACATGTGCGGTTCAATGTTCCTGAAATACTAACATACACGAACTTAGGGGTTCTTCTGAGTCAAATGGAATCCCAGTTTGGAATCACTTTGGGGTGATGAGTGGAACCAAGTCCCGGCTCGGGTTTGTTGTCAGTTCGGAACTCGAGTTTAAAAACCGAACTCTGTTTTTGGCGTGCATGTAAACAAGTCCAAAATACATGATTTATTTTATCAATGTTTATCAATTGTTATCAATTTTAAACAAATCCAAAACCAAACCAAAAACCGAATCCGAACCAAAACACTTGTGGGTGGTTTTGCCAAAACCAAAACATGATGATGAATTACAACCAAAACCACTAGTACTGTAGGTATAAGTGGTGTATGTAAAGTAGGAAAGTACTGTTTATAGTAGAAGTGGTATAAGATTGGCGCTGTGGTCAGGTCGAAAAGTTCGCAAAAATACATAGTGCTGAAGACTTTGGTTGTAAGGGGACATTAGATATATGAACAATTGAGGGAAGTTTGAGTAAGACTGAAATTTACAGAAACGGTTGCATCAAAAGTTGCAGCTGCTACTGCACACCATCCTCCTCTGAATCAGGACCATGTACATGCAAAACTATATATTGTATATTAGACATGTGCGGTTCGATGTTCCTGAAATACTAACATATACGAACTTAGGGGTTCTGAGTCAAATGGAATCCCAGTTTGGATTCACTTTGGGGTCACGAGTGGAACCAAGTCCCAGCTTGGGTTTGTTGTCAGATCGGAACTCGAGTTTATCTTTTATTCTTTTGGCCTATGTCTTTACCTTTGTTTTTATATTGTGTTTCAGGTGTGGGTTACTATATTGACTTTGGGGGTAATTCAGACCTGATCGCTAGGGTGCTTTGTTTGCATTCCTGCGATCAGGTAGTCGCTGCCTACAGGGGGAGGGTATGGATTGTGTGCAGGTGTGCGATCGCATTTGTAGCAGAACTGCACAAACATCAGTTTGTGCAGTTTCTGTTCAGACGAGGACTGACTCAGCAGCTGCGATGATCAGGGACGGAGCTGACGTCAGAAACCCTCCCTCCAAACGCCTGGTCCCTCCTGCGTTTTCCCGGACACTCCTTTAAAACGGTCAGTTGCCACCCACAAACACCCTCTTCCTGTCAACCTCCTTGCGATCACAATAGTATTTTTTCTGAACTCTCATCAGCGATTCTGGAGAAAATACAACAGGGATTCCTGTGACCTACTACCATACCATACTGCCTATACCTAATCCCGTTCGATCTTGGAAGCTATACAGTATAGGGCCGAGTCAGTACCAGGAGGGAGACCACCTGGGAATACCTGGTGTAATAGGTCCTCATTTTAGGGACACTCCAGTCTTATACCCCTTTTCCAAATGAGTACCGGGTCCGATCCAGGATGTTTAACCCGGCTACAACCCGTGTCGGCCTCGCCGTTTCCACTGCACTTTGACATGGGTTATTCCCGAGTCGGATCTGTTTCCACTTAATCCGGGTAAGCTCTGTAAAAGCCTATTGATGTCACTCATTACTCAGGTCTGAAACACGGGTAATGACTGTTTCCACTGCACAATTACCCAGGTCATTACCGTGTTACCGTGTCCAACCCAGGTAGCTACCCGGGTAGGATTCCAGGGTCACTCAACCCGTGTTGAGCCGTTTCCACATTTAGCTAGTGGAAAAGGGGTATAACGCTGACAGGAGATTCACTCGGTTTATCTTACACCCTTTTTCTTTCCTGGATGGATTTACGAGTCCTTATGTACTCTCTTGTGCAGTGTCAGGTTTCTCACAAACCTTCTGTCAATTTCTGTCAACTAATTCTTACATCATCTTACTATGGGGGTAATTCCAAGTTGATCGCTGCAGGAAATTTTTTAGCAGTTGGGCAAAACCATGTGCAGTGCAGGGGGGGGGGGGCAGATTTAACATGTGCAGAGAGAGTTAGATTTGGGTGTGGTGTGTTCAATCTGCAATCTAAATTGCAGTGTAAAAATAAAGCAGCCAGTATTTACCCTGCACAGAAACGAAATAATCCACCCAAATCTAACTCTCTCTGCAAATGTTATATCTGCCCCCCCCCCCCCCCCTGCAGTGCACATGGTTTTGCCAAATTGCTAAAAAATTTCCTGCTGCGATCAATTTGGAATTACCCCTTATATTTGGAGATCTGATTTTTGAATCATGTACCATTGATATTACATATTCTTTGTAACTATGAAAAGTCTTTTTCTTATGAAAACCAGTTTCCGGCAATATTAGGCAGAAACATCACAGACACCTACATCCCTAACTAATCTTGAACAAATAGGATCAATCGTTGGTATACTTAGATAAGACGGTTTAGCTCCTAAATTTTACCAGTATGGAGGTGCCCAGCTGGTAGTCCAATTGTGGACTTTAAAGTTAACATTAAGATTCCCGCTATCCCTGCCGCATTTATATTGATATTTATCAATTAATTATTTTAAATGAATATATTAAAAATAGTTTAACATTAAGGAGACTACATTTGAAACCAATTTATTAAAAGGTAAGTTTTATATTACAGTAACAATACTGACCCATTCTGGTTAATATATACTTGTTTTCTTTAAGAGTGCGCCAAACAAAAAGTCTCCTTTCTCTTTTCCTTTTCTGTACTTCAAATAATATTGACTTTTGGTGCACCACCAGCAGTGTTAACAGGACAGTTTAGTCATATAAATTGACGAATGCTGGGTTTTTTTTTGTATCTTGTTCAAATTTTGCTGGTGCGGGGTCACTCCCATTTTTCTAGTACTGAACTTCCTTGTGATCGCAAGGAGGTTGCACCATCCCGTCGCTGACGGCGATCCCCTTTGCTGTGGACTGTCGTGCCTGCGCATTGCAGTGCATACGCAAGCGCAGTTCAGATCTGATCGCAGGCTGTGCGAAAACACAGCCTAGCGATCAGGTCTGAATCGGCACCTTTGTTGTTCTGTTGTCATAATGTACTTTCAATATTACCGGAATCAGTAGTCCCGAGTATAATGCTGCTTGTCATTTATGGGTGTTTTTATAAGGTAAGAAGTTTTTTATATTATATTGTTTCTCACTTGCTTATCTTGTTACATTGGCACCTGCCAATGGGTGGGATATATTAGGCAGCAAGTGAACAGACAGAAGTTGATGTGATGAAAGCAGGAAAGTGTAGGAAACTGAGCAAATATTACAAGACACAAATTGTGATGACTAGACAACTGGGTCAAAACATCTTCAAATCATTAGGTCTTGTGGGGTGTTCCTGGTATGGGTCCAAGGAAGGACAACCGGTGAACTGGCCAGATGGTCATGGGTGCCAGGCTCTTTGATGAGCATGGGGAGCAAAGGCTAGCCAATCTGATCCTATTCCAAAGAAGAGTTACTATAGTACATATTGCTGAGAATATGTATGCAAACGAGCTTACAGGCCACCGCCCCCGGGTGAAGATGGAAGAGACCCTGCCAAAAGCCCTGGGGAGGCGGAGGCAATCAAAAGAGCTTACAGGCTGCTGTCCCCACGGGAAGACGTGGAAGATGCCGCAATGAGCAAGTGGCCATGCAAAAGAGCTTACAGGCCACAGCCCCCAGGTCAAAATCAAAGCAGAATATGCAGCAAGCAGTGGTGACTGCTGCCCATGGGCCGCAGACCACTCATTGCATGCGTGGGGTTAACACATACAAACATACCTGAAATGTTATATGTTTTTATTTTTATATATATATATATATATATATATATACACACTGGCTGCATGACCCTTGGGATCAACGCTGTCTGTGTTCTCTGGACACAGAGCAATGCTTGTCATTCCTCCTTAAGTCCACCGCGACTACTGTAAAAACAGCCAATGGGAGTCTGGGTGCGAGCTTATAGACAAACGTGTATGCGTGGATTGGATGTAGAATCTGCGAGCAGGTCTGCAATAGGATTATATAACAGTCTGATCTGCCGAGGATTGGACAAGTGTGTACCCAGCTTTACCACGCTCATATTACATCAGTGATTATCATTAAGGGGTACTACTGGTGAACTAATAAATACTATACCATGAAGATACACATGTGTGCAGCGCATTTGGGAACCAAACACATTTGTTAAAAGAATTATTCAATCATTATTGACTTATTATTAACACAGTGGGTCTAAAGTGCACTATAAACTTCTATAAATTCATTTACCTTCTTTTGTCTCTTCTTACGGTACTTCATCCACACTTGCCTACTCTTCCGGAATGTCTGGGGGACTTCCATTAGAGAAGCTGAGCCTGTCAAATCCCACCCACTGCAACGGATGCTTGATAATGCAAATCAATTGTATCATCATGGCCCTACCCCCTGTTAGGGTCTCCTGCCCTGTGCTGCCACGTCGTCATGGCAACCGGGAGACAAGTGCTAGCGGAGTAACCTGAGCGCAGCTGATACTCCGGTTCGGGTCTTTTGCTGTGCAGTGGTTACAGGCTCTGTGCACGGCAGGGGATCCGGTGCTGGTTTTTGTGCTCACAGTCTGTGAGGTCTGAGTGGGGCGTGGACAGCACCTGCTTTATAAGGCCTCTTCTCAGGTTAAGCAGATGCTGCTGAATCTTTGTTGGTTAGTCAGTTCCTGAAAGTTAGCCAGTACTGGGTAGCTTTGTATTTGTTGTTGCTTACTGCAAATAGGCCTGGGGATTTGGTACTACACTCTGCCAATCCAGACCTAGCAGTAAGACTGGAGTCAGTCGTTTAACCTGCTGGGGTTCTTTTGTTACTCTGTGAACTTAGCAGGTTTGCGGCTGTATTCTCAGACTGCCTGCCTAAATCCTGTCTCACTGTGCAAGGTGTTCAGGTATTCAGTTTAGTGGCAGTAAGCTGAACCTGTGCACTGCAAGTGAGGATTAGGATTGTGGAGACTCTCCTTGTGTCTATCATTCCATCTCTGACCAAGGAGTTTACTGCCACACCCGTTGGTAACCCTTTAGGGTTTTGCTGTTGCCCTTAGCAACAGCATTTCGGGTTCTCTACGTATTAAAACACAACATCTTGCTTTTTTCATCTGAGCATTCCTAATAATAGGGAGACACCCAGTTTCTTAGCCTCTGGGCTTCTCTGTTCACTTTGTGTTTATTTTGTTACCCTATCACTTTCTGTGTACGTAATGTCATATTTCCCAGTCTGTCTGTGAGTTCATTTGTTTTGCATCCCTATCCGTTCAGACACCAGTACATTCCTGCAGGCACTGGTGTGCATAACAGTTCAGACACCAGTACATTCCTGCAGGCACTGGTGTGCATAACAGTTCAGACACCAGTACATTCCTGCAGGCACTGGTGTGCATAACATATTCAGCAGCCTAATACTCCTGTTGAAATTTTGTGGGAATATGGAGCATACCCCTCAAAATACGTTGCAACAGGTGGTCGATCAGGTGCAGGTCCTGACTCGACAATTTAATGATTTGTCCATTAAAATGCACACCTCCCAGGCCGCTGGCGGAACTCCTGCAGCAGCACCTTCAGGGGTTAAGGAGCCGAAAGTAAATCTCCCGGATCGTTTTTCTGGAGATCGCTCGCAGTTCTTTTGTTTCAAGGAGAGCTGCAAGCTGTACTTTCGGCTTAGGCCTCAGTCTTCAGGGTCGGAGATTCAGCGGGTGGGCATAGTGATTTCCTTGCTACAAGGAGACCCACAGGTCTGGGCATATGGGTTGCAGCCTGACTGTCCGTCGCTTAAAAGTGTTGATGCTTTTTTTACGGCACTGGGCATGTTGTATGATGACCCTGACAAGACGGCCTCAGCCGAGGCTCAGATTTCGATCCTTAAGCAAGGGCGAAGGCCAGTTGAGGTTTACTGTACGGAGTTTCGGAGGTTGGCCCATGATACCCAGTGGAATGACCCAGCCCTGAGACACCAGTACCGAAGAGGTCTTTCTAACCAGATAAAAGACCAACTGGTACAATATCCCTTGCCTGATAGCTTGGATCAGCTCATGCGGTTATTCATCCGGGTGGATAGACGGCTGAGAGAGCGTAGGCTTGAAAGGGAGACCGAGGTTTCCTTCTTTCCCAAGGGAACCTCAGACTCTGAGGAATTTTCCGAGGAGCCTATGCAGATTGGGGCTACCCGCCTCTCCTCGCGTGAGAAGACGCGGAGGAGACAGCAGGGGTTGTGTTTGTACTGTGGGAATAAAGGTCATGTGGTAGTATCATGCCCAGAAAAGCCGGAAAACTTCAGGGCCTGAGGGTGATGGGAAATATCCTGTCAGGCCAGAAGTCAGAATTTCCCAAGAAGACTTTTATCATTCCGGTGACCTTGAAGATCCTCGGTCAAACTGTCAAGACTGAGGCCTTTGTGGACAGTGGGGCCGACGGGGTTTTTATGGACCGCCAATTCGCCCTGAAACACTCTGTTCCCTTAGTACCCTTGGCATCGGAAAATTGAGATTTGTGGGTTAAACGGGGAACCATTATCCCAAGGTAAAATTACCTCTTGCACTAGCCAGATTTCTTTGTTTATTGGAGCCACACACTCTGAAAAATTGTCCTTTTATGTGACTGTCTGTACTTTTGCCCCATTGGTGTTGGGGTTACCCTGGTTAAGGGCCCACAATCCTCAATTTGACTGGGTCTCTGGGGAGATTCTTAGTTGGGGAACTGATTGTTTCAGGAGTTGCTTGAGCCTTCCAGTCAGGCTCTCGCAGCTAAGTTTGCCAGGATTGCCAGGGTGCTATGCAGATTTTGCTGACGTGTTCTCCAAAAAAGTTGCAGAGGTACTACCTCCCCATCGCCCCTATGACTGTGCCATTGATTTATTGCCAAATGCTAAGCTTCCCAAGAGCAGGTTGTACTCCCTGTCACGTCCTGAGACTCAGGCTATGGCAGAGTACATTCAGGAGAACTTGGCTAAGGGATTTATCAGACCTTCACAGTCTCCAGTTGGGTCGGGGTTCTTCTTCGTGGGTAAAAAGGACGGTTCGTTGCGACCCTGCATCGACTTCAGGGAATTGAACCGTATCACGATTAAAAACTCATACCCACTGCCTCTCATTTCGGTCTTGTTTGACCAGCTTCGTACTGCCACCATTTTTTCTAAGATTGACCTACGCGGGGCGTACAATCTAATCCGAATAAGAGAGGGGGATGAATGGAAGACTGCCTTTAATACCCACTCAGGGCATTATGAATATTTGGTGATGCCTTTTGGGCTCTGTAATGCCCCGGCAGTCTTCCAGGATTTCATGAACGATGTACTCAGGGAATATTTGGATAGATTCTTAGTTGTATACTTAGATGACATCCTAATCTTCTCCCATTCCCTGGAGGAACATCGGAAGCATGTACGCTTAGTCCTCCAGAAACTCAGAGACCACCGGCTTGGGGCGAAGCTGGAGAAGTGCGAATTTGAAGTTCAGCAAATCGCATTTCTAGGATATATTATCTCCCCAGAAGGTTTCCAAATGGAGGGTTCCAAGGTACAGGCAGTCCTGGATTGGGTGCAGCCCACTAGTTTGAAGGCGCTTCAGCGTTTCCTGGGCTTTGCAAATTTTTATAGACGATTTATCGCTGGATTTTCGTCTATAGTGGCGCCCTTGGTGGCACTCACTAAGAAAGGGGCGGATGTTGCTCACTGGTCTTGTGAGGCTAAAGCGGCTTTTGCCCGTCTCAAAAGGGCATTTGTCTCGGCCAAGGTGCTACGACACCCAGATCCAGAGCGTCCTTTTGTGGTGGAGGTGGATGCCTCTGAGATGGGTATTGGGGCAGTGCTCTCTCAGATGGGAGTGTCTGATAATCGCCTTCATCCCTGTGCTTACTTTTCCCGTAAATTTTCGCCTGCCGAGATGAATTATGACGTGGGTAACCGGGAATTGTTGGCTATTAAGGATGCACTCGAGGAGTGGAGACACTGGCTTGAGGGGGCTAAGTTTGTGGTCTCAATTCTCACCGACCATAAGAATCTGGCATATTTAGAGTCAGCGAAGCGTCTCAATGCCAGGCAGGCACGATGGGCTTTGTTTTTTGCTCGCTTTAATTTTTTGATAACATAGCGCCCTGGGTCAAAAAATATCAAGGCTGATGCGCTCTCGCGGAGTTTTGCTCCAATCCAGGAGACCACCGAGGAGCCGTTGCCCATTGTGTCCCCATCATGTATTAAAGTGGGCATTACCCAGGACCTCTTGTCATTAGTCCTTAGAGCACAGGAGCAGGCTCCTCCAGACCTTCCGGTAGGTCTTTTGTTTGTGCCTCCTAGGTTAAGACAGCGAGTGTTCCTGGAATTCCATGCCAAGAAGTCGGCAGGTCACCCGGGTATTGCCAGAACTCGGGAGTTGCTATCTAGGGCGGTGTGGTGGCCCTCGGTGGCTAGGGATGTGGATAAGTGGGTTCGGGCATGTGACATCTGTGCCCGAAATAAGACTCCTAGAGGGGTTCCTGTTGGCCCATTACATCCACTCTCTATCCCATCTAAGCCATGGACCCACATTTCAATGGATTTTGTGGTGGACTTGCCCAAATCCTCGGGGATGACAGCCATCTGGGTTGTCGTTGACAGGTTTTCGAAGATGGCGCACTTCGTTCCATTGGTTGGGCTGCCATCGGCCAGACGCCTGTCTGAATTATTTATGCTGCATGTTGTGCGTCTCCACGGGTTGCCACTTGATGTGGTCTCTGACCGCGGATCCCAGTTTGTGGCCAAATTCTGGAGGGCATTTTGTTCCGATCTCCAGATTTCTGTCAGCTTGTCGTCAGGCTACCATCCGCAGTCTAATGGGCAGACTGAAAGGGTGAACCAGTCCTTGGAGCAGTTCCTCAGGTGTTATGTCTCCAAGTGTCAGACTGACTGGGTTGCTCATCTGTCCATGGCGGAGTTTGCCTATAACAACGCGGCTCACTCTGCTACAGGGATCTCTCCCTTCCTTTGTGTGTATGGGCATCATCCTAAGGCCAATTCTTTTGACCCCCTGGACTCCACGCCTGGTGGTTCCTCTGTGGTTTCTGTCCTTAGAGGTATTTGGAGGAAAGTGAAGAAAGCCCTTGTGTCTGTGTCATTAGTGACCAAAAGGGTTTTTGATAAGCGGAAAAGACCCTGCAGCTTCAAATTAGGAGACTTAGTCTGGTTGTCTACCAAGAATTTGAAGTTGAGACAGCCATCTCATAAGTTAGGCCCCCGGTTCATCGGCCCTTATAAGATCACCAGGGTAATCAATCCGGTGGCATTTCAGTTAGACCTGCCCCGTTCTTTGGGTATCAATAAAACATTTCATTGTTCCCTTTTAAAACGGGCAATTAGTAATCCTTCTTCCAGTGGAATACCTTCTCCTCTTCTGATACGTGGCCAGAAGGAGTTTGTTGTTGAAAGGATTCTTGACTCCAAGATGGTTCGGGGTCGGCTGTCATTTTTGGTGCACTGGAAGGGGTATGGCCCGGAGGAGCGGTCGTGGGTGCGCAGTTGTGATCTTCATGCCCCCAGACTGATACGCTCTTTCTTCTCGCAGTTCCCCGATAAACCCGGTGGTAGGGGTTCTTTGACCCCTCGTCAGAGGGGGGGTACTGTTAGGGTCTCCTGCCCTGTGCTGCCACGTCGTCATGGCAACCGGGAGACAAGTGCTAGCGGAGTAACCTGAGCGCAGCTGATACTCCGGTTCGGGTCTTTTGCTGTGCAGTGGTTACAGGCTCTGTGCACGTCAGGGGATCCGGTGCTGGTTTTTGTGCTCACAGTCTGTGAGGTCTGAGTGGGGCGTGGACAGCACCTGCTTTATAAGGCCTCTTCTCAGGTTAAGCAGATGCTGCTGAATCTTTGTTGGTTAGTCAGTTCCTGAAAGTTAGCCAGTACTGTGTAGCTTTGTATTTGTTGTTGCTTACTGCAAATAGGCCTGGGGATTTGGTACTACACTCTGCCAATCCAGACCTAGCAGTAAGACTGGAGTCAGTCGTTTAACCTGCTGGGGTTCTTTTGCTACTCTGTGAACTTAGCAGGTTTGCGGCTGTATTCTCAGACTGCCTGCCTAAATCCTGTCTCACTGTGCAAGGTGTTCAGGTATTCAGTTTAATGGCAGTAAGCTGAACCTGTGCACTGCAAGTGAGGATTAGGATTGTGGAGACTCTCCTTGTGTCTATCATTCCATCTCTGACCAAGGAGTTTACTGCCACACCCGTTGGTAACCCTTTAGGGTTTTGCTGTTGCCCTTAGCAACAGCATTTCGGGTTCTCTACGTATTAAAACACAACATCTTGCTTTTTTCATCTGAGCATTCCTAATAATAGGGAGACACCCAGTTTCTTAGCCTCTGGGCTTCTCTGTTCACTTTGTGTTTATTTTGTTACCCTATCACCTTCTGTGTACGTAATGTCATATTTCCCAGTCTGTCTTTGAGTTCATTTGTTTTGCATCCCTATCTGTTCAGACACCAGTACATTCCTGCAGGCACTGGTGTGCATAACAGTTCAGACACCAGTACATTCCTGCAGGCACTGGTGTGCATAACAGTTCAGACACCAGTACATTCCTGCAGGCACTGGTGTGCATAACACCCCCTGCTGCACAGTGGTGCAAATCACGGCATTGTACAGCGACACCACGCCCCCAGCACCCATCAACTGGTCTACACCAAGGGTCTCCTGAAGGGGCCATTGAAAAAGTTGGCACGTATGGCTTTGTCCTATGATCAAGATTTTGATGTGAACTACACAGAGCCGGTGCTCTAGGCTGCATACTACTGGATATCAATTCAGTATCTGTTATACTGGCTTTACTCTGATTCTTTGTTCCATGTGTGTGTGTCCCTTTATGTGTGTCTGGAAAATATGGGAGAGGTTGGGGAAACGGATAGCCGTGTATCAATGTAATACTGTATGTTGTTGTATTTTATTATATAGTGTTAAATTCATCTAAAATTCCAAAATTATATAGAAAAAGTTCATCCCTTAGGCCTTAGCAGGTATGGGGTGGAGGAATCAAACTATGTTTAGCATTGGAATAGAACAGGCAAGCATGTATGGCCAGTGCAGTGGTTCCAAAATGCAGTCCACAAGGCACCCCAACAGTCCAGGTTTTAGGGATATCCATGCTTAGGCACAGGTGACTTAAATAGTACCTCAGTCAGTTTGATTATACCATAAGTGCATAAGCAGGGATATCACTAAAACCTGGACTTTGGGGTGTCTTGAGGACCGCATTTGGGAACCACTGGGCAAGTGACTGACCAAGTGCTAATGACAGTGTCATTGGACTGGAGCCCTATTAGTCCTCAACCGCAACAATTGCATCATTGCTGTCAGTTCTAGTTTAAAAAGAAAAAAATGTTCTCTGGAAACCAGACTGAACTGTTACTAATAATAATAACTGGATTTATCCTCTCTTTTTCAAAGATTATTGTATTCATTCATTTTGTTATGGAAATACGTGCTCACAATTGAGTTTGAGCGAAAGAAAATTTCAGGTACAAGTCACTGATATTAAAATCATTATCTTCAGCCATCCATTATTTTTAAATGAATGGATTATTTTTCAGTCTATTACCAACTGTTCATAAGGCTGACTGTGAGTTGCAATAAAAGGTAGTATCAATATAATACTACATGTGTAGTTAGAGGGCAGTACTGTGAGATTCAGTTCATGTTTTAAATACTGTATGGTTCTCAGAGTAAAATGTCCCCTACATGCTACACTGGGGCAGATGTATTAAGCCTGGAGAAGTGATAAAGCAGTGATAATTGCAAGGCATAGTTGCCTACCTTCCCTCATTCTGCAGGAGACTCCCTGAAATAGCAGCAATCTCCCTCACTCCCTGAATAGACCAGCAAACTCCCTGATTGCACCTCATCCCCATGATGTAGCTATTACATTCTTGGGAGAAAAAAGAAATCAGAGATATATACATTCAAATGGGCTCATCAGTGCCATTTCCCTGCATTGGTTATAAGGCACAGTGATCTCTCCCTGTCGTCACTGTCGTCACTCTCTCTCCCTGCCATCACTCTCTCTCTCTGTCGTCACTCACTCTTGCTGTCATCGCTCTCTCTCCCTGTCGTCACTCTCTCTCCCTGTCGTCACTCTCTCTCCGTCGTCACTGTCGTCACTCTCTCTCCCTGCCATCACTCTCTCTCTCTGTCGTCACTCTCTTGCTGTCATCGCTCTCTCTCCCTGTCGTCACTCTCTCTCCCTGTCGTCACTCTCTCTCACTGTCGTCACTCTCACTGTCGTCACTCTCTCACTGTCGTCACTCTCTCTCCCTGTCGTCACTGTCGTCACTCTCTCTCCCTGTCGTCACTCTCTCTCACTGTCGTCACTCTCTCCCTGTCATCACTGTCGTCACTCTCTCTCTCCCTGTCGTCACTCTCTCTCTCTCTCCCTGTCGTCACTCTGGCTGTCCCTGCTGTCACAATGTTGGCTCATTCAGTGTGCTACAATGTGATTTTCGGCTCATTCAGTGTGCTACAATGTGAATTTCGGCTCATTCAGTGTGCTACAATGTGAATTTCGGCTCATTCAGTGTGCTACAATGTGAATTTCGGCTCATTCAGTGTGCTACAAAGTGAATTTCAGCTCATTCAGTGTGCTACAAGGTGAATTTCGGCTCATTCAGTGTGCTACTATGTGAATTTGAGCTCATTCATTGTGCTACAAGGTGAATTTCGGCTCATTCAGTGTGCTACAATGTGAATTTCGGCTCATTCAGTGTGCTACAATGTGATTTTCGTCTCATTTAGTGTGTGCCACAATGTGAATTTCGGCTCATTCAGTGTGCCACAATGTGAATTTCGGCTCATTCAGTGTGCTACAATGTGAGTTTCGGCTCATTCAGTGTGCTACAATGTGAGTTTCGGCTCATTCAGTTTGCTACAATGTGAGTTTCGGCTCATTCAGTGTGCTACAATGTGAATTTCGGCTCATTCAGTGTGCTACAATGTGATTTTCGGCTCATTCAGTGTGCTACAATGTGAGTTTCGGCTCATTCAGTGTGCTACAATGTGAATTTCAGCTCATTCAGAGTGCTACAATGTGAATTTCGGCTCATTCAGTGTGCTACAATGTGAATTTCGGCTCATTCAGTGTGCTACAATGTGAGTTTCGGCTCATTCAGTGTGCTACAATGTGAATTTCGGCTCATTCAGTGTGCTACAATGTGAGTTTCGGCTCATACCGTGTGCTACAATGTGAATTTCGGCTCATACCATGTGCTACAATGTGAGTTTCGGCTCATACCGTGTGCTATAATGGGAATTTCAGCTCGTACCGTGTGCTATAATGTGAATTTCAGCTCGTACCGTGTGCTATAAGATGAAAGGGGCACCAGTACTAGATAGTATAAGGGGTTCTACTACACTGACCACGCCCCATTTTGGTGACCACACCCCTTTTGGGTGACCGCGCCCCCTTTCTGGAGCGCGCGCATAATTATGTCCTTGACTTTTGCATACCCCCACTTCAAAATTTCCACTTCGACCACTGGATATAGGTATATACAACCATAAATTTGAGAAACAACTAAAATAATATTATGAGAGCTGAAGTAAAAACAAAGTGTGATTCATATGGACACAAGAAATAGTTCAGATGATATTGGGGGAAATCCAATAACACATGATAGCGCGTGGGTGCGAAAAACAAGTGTTTTTCGCTTTTTTTACCACCCTATCCAATTAGGTCCCATGAAAAAACTCCAGTTTTTCACGCGAAAATACCTAGGTCTTACGAAAAGCTGTGGACCTACAGTATGTATTATTGCTGCACTTATCGTGTGTCTAAGCGGTACTTATTGTGGATTATGCTGAGGCATAAGCCGAGATAACTGCCGGCATCGGGAATAAGCTCTGGTTTATCAGGGCTAATTGGATAGCTCCCAGTAAACTAATGACCTGTGGTAAATAACTGGGGCTAATTGGATACCGCCCTTAGCAACTTATACGTATATTTACATAACACAAATATATCATATCAAATTTAATGGAACAGCGAATGGACATTTACCCTCCCCCCCCTTTTTTTATTTGTAGAGTTCAAGTATATTTGATAGGTACTACAAATATCAAACTATATAAAAAATGATTACTTACCAGACCGGTGGTCTCTACGGCTCCAAACTTCCAATTGCTTAATTGGTCATTGAGGAGGAGGAGGGGGTGGGGGGGGAGGTGTCATTAGGGTGCCAGATCAAGTCCCTCTGATTTTAACTGTAAATAACGATTTTAGGGAACATCAGTCTTGCGCGAAAAAAGATGCTGTGATTTTTATAGAAATCACTGCATCTCCGCCAACGTACTGCAGACAGTGTACCTCCCTGAACAGTGAGGGCATAGGCGCACCCAGGGGGGTTTTCCGGGTACCTGGAAACCCCCCTGCCCGCTGATCCATCGCGCTGCTCACCTGTTTCTTTTTAACATTCTTTTGGGGCACGGGGAGAGATGGTGCGGAGCGCAGGCAGCTTTGTCAGTAATGCGGCAGCTGCCTGCTCTCCACACCGACAGGGACTGAGGCTGGCTGACTGTAGAGGGAGCTGCAGCATCAGCGCACAGCCCCTCTAAGACCTGCAGCCGGGAGTCGCTACGGCTGGTGTTTTTGGGAGCCGGAGCCAGACAGGTGTGTGTCTCGGCGCGCGGGTGGGTTGTGATTTTAAATAAATGATGCCTACTAGATTTATTTTGTGTGTGTGCAATGTGTATGTGGTGTACTATATGTGTGTGCAATGTGTATGGTGAGCATATGTGTGTATGCTGTGCTATTTATATTGCGCATTGTGTATGAGTGTGTGGTGTGCAATGTATGTGTATTGCGCTGTGTGTGCAATGTGTGTGTGGTGTGCTGTGTGTATATGAGTGTGTCCAATGTGTATGTGTGTATGGTGTGTTATGTTTGTGTGTGATGTATGCTGTGCGCAATGTGTATGTGTGGTGTACTATGTATGTGTGTGTAATATGCTGTGTTATGTATGTGTGTGGTGGGCTGTGTGTGTATGTTTGTGGTGTACTATGTATGTGTATAGTGTGCTATGTATATGTGTGTGTGCAGTGTGTATGGTGTACTATGTACAGTCCAGATGGGTCCACGGTTATCTTGGCTAGTTTGCTGCGCCTAGGCACAACATGGTTTATTAACATAAACACTTCATCTATTGTTCTCAGCTGCAATACAATGCAGAGAACAATACAGCAGGGAATTAAGTAATTACAGCAGGGGATTAAGTCCGACTGCCCAGTCTCAGTTAATCCTACTAAAGGTCAAGATAAACATGGACCCATCTGTATGTGTGAGTATGGGGACAGCTAGAAAGTATAAGTAAGCTGTGCTATGTATGCGTGTGCAATGTGTATGTGTGTGTGCAATGTATGTGTCTGCAATGTGCATATGTGTGCAATATGGAACCCCCCCCCCCCCCCCCCCCCAGTAAATCCTACGTTTGCCCCTGGAGGGTACCCTCAGTGCTCAGTGGTTTCCAAACTTTTTTGAATCACGGCGTCCTAGAATATCAGAATTTTTTTCACGGCACCCCTAGGCCAAACATTTCTTATTGAGAAATTTAGAAAGAAATGTTACATTAAGTAGATTGCGTTTATATTAGAGATGAGCGGATTCGGTTTTACTCGGTTCTCAAAACGACATCTTATTGGCTCACGGATGTCACGTGTTTTGGATAGCCAATAAGATTCGGTTTTGAGAACCGAGTAAAACCGAGTAAAACCGAATCCGCTCATCTCTAGTTTATATGCCATCCTTAGGGTCAGTTGTGTGGTGAGGTACAAGATTTGCTTCTGTTTGGCCACATATTTTATGACTAGCAGCCACCAGCGCTGGTTTTGCCTACTGTATTGACCATGAATAATTTGAATTGGACCTGGACCACCAACCCAGGGCACCCCTGCAAGTGTCCCGAGGCACCCCAGGGAGCCACAGCTTTAGCTGTTTGTTCTCATTGTTTCAGGGCCACGTTTCCATGCTCTGTAATATCTGTTGGTTGATGGAGGCTTAGCCCTCCATTTTAGGTTATTTGTTTAAATTTATTTTATTTATTTCTCCTTTTGACGTGTACACTCTTGGCTGTTGCAATGTTTGTTTATGTTCTGAATTTTCATATCTGATGTGTATTCACTGCTATATTATTACATCAGTCTCTTTCTTTCCTTTCCTCACTACCCCCCTTCTTACCTCCTACCCTTACCCATCTACCATTTCCCCCCCGCCCCCCCTTTCTCTCTCTCTCTCTCTCTCTCTCTTTCTCTCTCTCTCTCTCCTCCTTTCGTTCCCCATTTGTTTTTGACACAGTTCTCTACTTTTTTTGTATTGTGCTCTCTAATTAAGTGTTTTGGCCGCTGCCAAATTTTATTACTGCGGTCCAGGCAGTCTTGACTACACTACATAATTTCTCCATTACCCCCCAGTATTCCCTTTTTGATGTTTATGTTGTTTTATATGCTGTTTTTTCTTGTTGCAGTCCTTCAGTGGGACACACATTTTTTAGGGATTTTTCCCAAATGGGTTCTTTCTTTTACTCTCTTATCTTTCCTTTTTTTCTTCTGGCTGTCTTCCGTTCCTTTTGCTCTCTCTTCTTTCCTTTTTCTTGAGTTGGCCCCCACTGGGCTCATACTGTCACTTTTCAGGTTCACGCTTCTGTAACAACCCTCCCCAGAGCCTCCCGTACCCTTATTTCTTCCTTAAAACGTCACGGTCTTAGTGATACCTGGTAATCTCAACATCCCCACACTAAAGACTTTACCCACTTTTCGGCCCCGCACAAACAGTATTCCAGGATCGATATGATTCATATTACATCTGCCCTTATTCCACCGATCACTGATGCAGGGGTCTTTCTCCTTAGATATGTACCGCACACCCTTTAGAAGGTATAAATGGTGCCTTGATGACTCACTTTTGCAACATCCTTCTGCATTGGCTGAAATTCGGTTGGCAATAACTCGCTATTTCTCAGAAAATGCATCCCCCGACATCCCTCTTAGTGTCCTTTGGGAGGTTCATAAAGCCACCATACGTGGTGCTCTAATGGCTAAATCATCGGCAATCAGGAAAAAAGCTGCGCAGGAGGTCCAGTTGCTTGAATCACAAGTTGCCACCTTATTAATACAACATAAAGCGTCCCCCGCTGCTTCTTTGCTCTCTCAAATTGATTCTTTACGCAGTCAACTTAATACCCTCCTTTCTAACCATGCAGCGCTAATTCTGTGGAAACTTCGGCAACGCTTTTATGATAAAATGGATAAAATTGACTCCTTGCTGGCCAATAAACTGCATCGTAAACAGGCGCTAGGCGCCATAGATAAATTATACTTGCTGCAATGTGGTTCCTATACATGTGACCCCGAAGCAATGGCCAAAGATTTCAGGTCCTTTTATAGCTCCCTTTATAGTCTGTCGGATTTGCCCTTTTTAGTCTTCTGCTGGAGTCGAGGGAATACACTCATACTTGTCCGATACCCCCCTTCCTACTCTCTCAGACATCCAGTTAGATGCACTTAATAGCTGGATCTCGGATGAAGAGACGTTAGCTGCTATCCACTCTATGCGTACATCTGCCACCCCGGGCCACGACGGTTTCACTGCCCAATATTATAAATTGTTTTCAAAAGAACTGGCCCCGCATCTTTCCTCTTTGTTTAATGATATCCTGGAAGGAGCTTCCTTTCTCCCAGAGACAACCTGGGCTGATATCGTTGTAATCCCGAAACCTGATAGAGATCCAACTAGCTGCTCCAATTATAGGCCAATTTCGTTACTGAACGTTGACTTGAAGATTTATGCGAAAATCTTAGCTAATAGACTGTTACCTATTCTGGTCCACCCAGTTCAAGTCAGGTTTATCCCTGGATGCCAGGCGTTGGATAACACCAGAAGAGCCATTGATCTAATTTATTCCATTCAAAAGCGGAAAGCTCCCTCCCTTCTTCTGGCTCTTGATGCGGAAAAGGCCTTTGACCGAATCTCCTGGTCGTTTGCCTTTGCAGTCCTTGGTAAAATGGTATCCTCTGGTAAATTTTTGGACAGGGTCAAAGCACTTTACCGCTCCCCATCAGCCCAGGTTTTGGTCAATGGTGTTTCTTCCACTAGTTTTGGGATTGCCAATGGTACCAAGCAGGGTTGCCCACTCTCGCCTCTAATATTTGCGCTAGTCATGGAGCCCCTAGCGGCAAAGATTCGCAATAATACAGCTATACATGGAGTGTATACGGGCATTTCCGAGCACAAAATTGCATTATACGCTAATGATGTCCTGATTTCTCTTATGGATCCAGCGCAATCCCTCCCATCTTTTATCAGAGATCCGCTCGTACTCTCATAATTCTGGTTATAAAATTAACGTTGACAAAACGAAGGTTCTTGATTTTAATATCCTACAGGCGCTTAGGTATGCATTGGAAATTATGCTGCCCTGCAACTGGCATAAAAAGAAAATCAAATACCTTGGTATTTATTTGACTCATCATCACCACCAACTGTTTCAGGCAAATTATCCCCGCTTATTAGACAAAATCAAGGATGATTTACTGGACTGGTCCAACTACTAAATCTCTTGGATAGGTAGAATAAACTCTGTCAAGATGAGTGAGCTCCCTCGACTTTTATACCTGTTTCAGACCCTCCCGATTTACATCCCTCCCTATGATTTTAAAACCTTACAACGCAAAACCTCTTACTTTATATGGAACTGTAAACGCCCTCGTATTAGACTTAAACTACTCCAGCGTCCCCCCAAGGGGGGTGGACTGGGCATCCACTGGGACCGGACTTTAGAAAAATACTACTATGCTGCACAGCTCTCTCACTGTGTACAATCAGTGGCGTAACTACTGCCCCCGCAGCCCTCGCGGTGGCTTGGGGGCGAGGGGCTGCGGGGGCGCCACTGATTTACAGGAGACTGACATGCGGACGAGCGTCCGCATGTCAGTCTGCGGTCTCCTTCCCTCCGCCGCTTGAACTTGGAGGGACACGGAGGGCACAGACACGGAGGGCTGCATCATCTCCGGCGGCCGCAGGTCTAATAGGGGGAAGTGCCGTCCGTGAGCTCTAATTGTCTCACGAACCGGCACTTCCCCCTATTAGACCTACGGCCGCCGGAGATGATGCAGCAGGAGGGACACAGGAGAGGCGAGCTGTGCCCTCCGTGTCCCTCCAAAAAGCAGCAACAGCGGCGCGCGGGGGGGGGGGGGGGGGTTGAATATCTGGCACTGGGGGCATATATGGCACTGGGGGAAATATCTGGCACTGGGGGGGGGGATATCTGGCACTGGGGCATATATGGCACTGGGGGGGAATATCTGGCACTGGGGGCATATATGGCACTGGGGGGGGATATCTGGCACTGGGGCATATATGGCACTGGGGGGGAATATCTGGCACTGGGGGCATATATGGCACTGGGGGGGAATATCTGGCACTGGGGGCATATATGGCACTGGGGGGGAATATCTGGCACTGGGGGAATATCTGGCACTGGGGGCATATATGGCACTGGGGGGGAATATCTGGCACTGGGGGCATATATGGCACTGGGGGGGAATATCTGGCACTGGGGGAATATCTGGCACTGGGGGCATATATGGCACGGGGGGAATATCTGGCACTGGGGGCATATATGGCACTGGGGGGGGAATATATGGCACTGGGGGGGGCATATGTGGCACTGGGGGGGAATATCTGGCACTGGGGGCATATGTGGCACTGGGGGGGTATATGTGTACCTGGCACATGGGGGGGGGGCTATATTTGGCACTGGGGCATGTGAGTACCTGGCACCGTGGGGGAATATCTGGCACTGGGGACATATGTGGCACTGGGAGCACAGCCCTAGCAACAAGGACTACCTCCTAGCAACGAGCATGACACCCAGTGCATGAAACACCTGGCAACGAGCATGACACCCAGTGCATGAAACACCTGGCAACGAGCATGACACCCAGTGCATGAAACCCCTGGCAACGAGCATGACACCCTGAGCATGAAAACCCCTGGCACCGTGCATGGAACCAAGAGCATGAAACCCCTGGCAACGAGCATGACACCCAGTGCATGAAACCCCTTACAACGAGCAGGTAATTGAAAAGTAATTAGAAGCCTTACTGTAGGACTTAATGTGTAATGGGCATTACGGTATGTGGCATAATGTATCACGGACATTGCGGTGTGTGTCATAATGTGTCACAGGCATTACGGTGTATGGTATACTATATCGCGGGCATTGTGATATGTGGTATAATGTCTCATTTTCATTGCAGTGTGTGGCATAATGTATCACGGACATTGCGGTGTGTGTCATAATGTGTCAGGCATTACGGTGTGTGGTATACTATATCATGGGCATTGTGGTATGTGGTATAATGTCTCAGGGTCATTGCAGTGTGGCATAATACATAACGGGCATTGCAGTGTGTGGCATAGGGTATAACGGGCAGGGCATTGCGGTATGTGTCACAGGCATTACGGTGTATGGTATACTATATCACGGGCATTGTGGTATAATGTCTCAAGGTCATTGCAGTGTGTGGCATAATGTGTCACAGTCACAGGCATTGTATGTGCTGTACTGTATCGGGCATTGCAGTGTGTGGCATAATGTATCACGGACATTGCGGTGTGTGTCATAATGTGTCACAGACATTGTATGTGCTATAATGTATCAGGGGCATTGCAGTGTGTAGCATAATGTATAACGGGCATTGCGATTCCTGTCATAATGTGTCACAGGCATTACGGTGTGTGGCATAATGTGTCACAGGCATTACGGTGTGTGGCATAATGTGTCGGGGGCATTACAGTGTGTGCATATTGTGTCATGTGCATTATTGTGTGCGGCATAATGTCTAAGGGCCATTGCAGCATGTGGCATAATGTATACTGGGCATTACTATAAGGAGGAAAAATGACAAATAATGTAAGGGGCATGAATCAGGATTATTTTTCTTTCCTGTGGTGGCCAACGTATGGGCGTGCAGGTTGCAAAACTGGGGTATAAGGTAGTCTTTTCCTGCAATGCCACGCCCCTTTATGCGAAACCACGCCCATTCCAATAAAACCACGCCCATTTTTGGTCGCGCGCGCCCTTCGGCGCGCGCATATTTATCCCTTTCTTGCTCCCGATTATGGAGCATGAAGGGGCAGGGGGGGGGGGGGGGGCGCCGAAGAATTTTTTGGCTTGGGGGAGAAAAATTTCTAGTTACGCCACTGTGTACAATGGTGCAATAAGGGTGGAGCGGGGAAAGTCTGGGTGAGGATTGAGACTGAAGAGGTAGGTCTAGCCACGTTGTCCTCTTTATTGTGGCTCCATTGGAGTCAGCGCCCTCGAGCGGTCCTCTGTCATCCCGTGGTATCTCGCTCGCTAGCTACATGGGACTTGGCAAATAGACAGTTTGATTTGGCCCCACATCCGTCTCCCCTGATTCAGTTATTTCATAACCTAACCTTCCCCCCTGGTATGTGAAGGTCCTCTTTTACTAATTGGCGCTTGGGCAATATATCCTATATTAATGATATTACTCCTGATGCTTCCTTCCCTCAGTTCGCAGATTTTCGTGATGGTACGGTAATTCCAACCACGGGTTTCTTTAGCTATCTGCAAATTAGGCACTTCTATTCTACAATCACCTCAACTCTCCTTAATAGACCACTATCCTCTTTTGAATCAGCTGGAAACGTTGTAACATTAAGGGCTTAATCTTCGACATCTATGCCTTGCTTAGCGACGACTCTACCCCAGCCCAGGCTCCTCCTGAACTGGTGTGGGAAAGGGATCTTGGACATGCTATAGATAATGAGGATTGGGTTGACATCTGGGATAATGCCACTTCCAGCTTAATTTGTGTCAAAATCAAAGAAAATATTTATAAATTGCTTTACCGTTGGTACTATGTTCCCTCTCGTTTACAGATTATGTTCCGTGATACCTCGGATAGGTGCTGGAGTGGGTGTGCAGATGTAGGCTCTTTTTTGCACACCTGGTGGTCATGGCCAAAAAATTTTTACATTTGGCAGGAGCTGATCACCCTGCTCTCGCACCTCTTAGAAACCTCTATTCTTCCCGATCCCCAGTATTTTCTGCTCCCTTTGACTCTCCCTAACCTCAATCGACACCAAAATAAACTGTTTCAGCATATAGTTTCTGCTCTGACGTGCCAAATTGCAATAGACTGGAAGAGCCTTACTCCCTCCCCTCTGCTTGTGATAATCTCCCGAATTTGATATGTGTACAAACTGGAATATATGACTGCTGTTATATGTAATTCCTCTAAACAATTTGATAAAGTTTGGTCTCCCTGGCTAACTTCCCAACAGGCTTCTTCCCCATTTGTACCCTGATAAACTTAAACATGATGCTTCTCAACTTCTTGTGTCTGGAGGCCAACCCTTCCACTTCTATCTACCTTTCCTGTTCCTTCATCTCAACTTGTTCTTTTTCCTTCTTCTCCCTGATTCTCTCTTTTGTCTCTCCGACTGTTATTCTTTCTTTCTTCCACTCTCTGTTTCCAGTTCTCTTTGACGGATTGCCATACCGTCACCGTGAGACATCCTTCTTGTCACTCTAAATTTAAAAAATGTAAAAAATTGGATCCAACCTATTGATGTTATACCTTATCGCAACTTTCTTTGTATTTTAACTGACCAGGCTTTTTGGTATATTTTGTCTGCTGTTATATTTCTGTGATCCTCTCAATAAAATTGTGTTTAAAAAAAGAAGAAGAAGAAATCACTGCATCTTGTTTTCTCTCCTTTCACGTAATAGGAAAAATCCTGCGGCTGCTGGAAAAACCCAGATGCCAATGTGTTTTTCAAAACTCTACTCTCAATTGAATATACCCTCTATAGTCTCATTTGCAGAGAAAATCACACAGAAAGAATACAAGAATAATTTGGTTGCAAGTAACAGAAAGCTATTTTAAGTTCCATTGTTTATTTATACTTACGTTATACTGATCTACCAGGCCACCTCCTTTGACATAATAGGCTCCATTTCCTTGTCAACTATGTCGACACCTGAAATAGGTTGACACAGTCATTAGGTCGACATGACCAAGGTCAACATGGAAAAAGGTCGACATGAGGTGGGGGTTTTTTTGGGGGGGGGGTCATTTTCTTCATAAAGTGAACAGGAACCCCAAATAGTGCACCATGTCCCCTCGCAACAGGTAACTTTTCCATATCATAGTCCACGTGGATCGTAAAGTATGAAAAAGTTCAAGAACTGAAAAAAAATGTGAAAAACTCATGTCGACCTTTTCCCAAGTCAACCTAGTACATGTCAACCTAGTGACCATGTCGACCTATAGACCATGTCAACCAATAGTCAACCTAAGTGTGGTCGACCTAGAGACCGTATACCATTTCCTTCAGGCTACACAAGATCTGTAGAACCAATACTCACTTGTAGCTGCTTTGTGTTCTTACAGTACGTTGTACGTTGCATGGGCTGAACAAAGACAGCAGCCCCAGATCACGTCCAGCCGCCTTGCCATATTCCAATAAAGGCGGCGGCCCAAAATGGCATATGGTGGGTCTGGTGTGGTGAGCTCATTAACACCTGTCAACTATCTTTCTGGGTGAAGCTCATATGCAAGCCCAAAGCCTAAAGTTGAGAAACCCATTTCCAGGGCTTAAAGTGGTCCTGAAGAGGTGGTGGAACACATTTACTCCTCCACCTAACCCCCACTAACATTAGTGCTAGTGTTTTCGGCACCCCCTTTCAAACTATAAATTAGACCCCTACTTCCCATGCTTTATAAAGGAACATCTCAAAAAGAAGCAGCGTGATCACACAATAGTACCCCCAATTCAAATTTCACCACACAAGAGCACAATCTTATTCACATTACACCGCATGTAATGCCCCTGATTCATATTATACCACATAGTAATGCCCCTTATTCAGGTAACACCACTCAGTAGTTCTCTTTATTCACATTTCACTCACAATGAAACTCCTTATACACGTTATGCCTCACAGTAGTACCCTTTATATACAATGCCCACAGTAGTGCCCCTTATACACAATTCCCACAGTAGTAGTACCCCTTACACATAATGCCCATAGTTGTAGTCAGTGCCGTAACTAGACATTTTAGCGTTATGTGCAAGAAACAAGCTCAGCGCCCCCCCCATATTTAAAATAGGGCCAGTGCGCGCTGTAGCTGTGCACAAAATCTATAGGTGTGTGGCTTTATGTGGAAGGGGCGTGGTCACCAAATAATACCAATTCATATTACGCTGCACAGTGGTCTCCATTAATCAAATGACGCCACTTACACACATTACGCAAGGTAGAGCCCCATTACACATTACGGCAGGTAGAGCCCACTTTTACACATTACGGCAGGCAGAGCTCCCTTTTACACGTTACAGCAGGCAGAGCTCCCTTTTACACATTACAGCAGGAAGAGCTCCCTTTTACACATTACGTGCCGGTTCTCTGTCCTCAGTGCCTATGTACTGTGGGCCGAGAACATTCGGCACACACCTAGCTACGGCCCTGTACAAAAATCCTGAGAACTCGGAGGTAGGCAATGTCTGCTCTCCAGCTATGGTGGAACCACAAGTCCAGGCATGCTCTATCATGCAATGTCTGTCAGGGCATGATGGGACTTGTGGTTCCAGGCACTTCTCTCCTCTCAAAAAAGGGGGAACAAGCCAACCAAAGTTGGAAAGGGCGCTAGGAGTGTGTTTCCAATTAACCGTGTATATAGCAGCTGCCTGGATAGGTCAGTTACACCTATATAGAATGACAATACAATATAACAACAAAATAGGCTGCGCTTAGAGATGAATTGTTATAACAACTGGTAAAATTTATTATACTTAAAATCTGTCCATTAGGACAATTAAAAATGCATGTACATTGCTGAAATGACCTCTGATCATACTTTAAACAACAATTGAGCCTGTTCCAAATTGACCGTGAGACCCTATTATTTGAAACCAAATAAATCCTGGGGCTATAGCATAGTCCCTGGGCTGGAAAGTATGTCCCAACGCTGGAGGATTGGCAGTTCCAAAGAGATGCAAGATTAATGGAAAGTCCTCACCAGTTTTGCGTGTGGATGAACAAAGTCCAGTCCTTTGGTAATGGATATGGTTCCAATGGAGCAATGTGTAGGGTCCGCGGTGGTCCAAGCTGAGATGGTAGGTTGTGGTAGATTGATCAGAGGGCTCACACCTGACGCGTTTCACAGCTTATCTGCTGCTTTTTCAAAGGTGATTGTAGTTCACAACTGACCCAGTATTTATACTGTAGCTGATTGCTTCATTACAAACATGTGTATACACAATTCATCTCTTTATATATATATCAAACTTTATAAATATACATTTATTCATAGATCTCACTAGACTCAGAGGCATAGTACTTAAAAATTCATTATGTTTGTTTATTGAAAGATGATTTAAATTCATTTTGAATCGGAGCCGGAGGTGTTGGAACGCACGCGGCTCTCTCTATTTCCGGTGTGTGGAACGCACTGGTTACCGCGGTAACAGAAGCTTGTGGTCTTTACCAATCTTAACCTGACTTTATGGTCATGTGACCTACATAGCTTAATAGAATGTCCGTGTAGTGAACTCTGCAGTGGGTGTGTTGTTTTGTTTTCCGGTCTGTGACCCGCAATCGTTTCCTTGACGATGGAGCACGTCATGGTTCTATGCGGTCACGTGATCGGACTGTTCGGAAAATTTACAATGTCTACATTGTTCCTTTAGATGTCATTTCATCTTTTTATAAAGTAGTATTAAGTTTATACTCTGGAGGAACCGGCAAAGCTTACATACTATATATAATTCTATTTATATCGTGTGCGTTTGCAAAAATGTATATTCATTAATAAATTTCACAGTGTAAACTGTATAAAAGCCCATATCTATATCAATCAGCTTATGAAAGGGACATATATGATTTATAATTCAAAGGTAGTGTATCTGCCACCTACTGATGTTGTACCATAATTGATGTGTTGTATACATTCATATATATGTTCCTTCTATATATAGATAAACAAGATATATTCATTGTAAGTGTCCTGGTTATAAAGCCATTTACAAAGATCTATAAAGTTTAATGGAAATAGTACTCAACATCACTATGGGAGGTCAATATAGTCCTATATAATAATGGTTCTAGCAACTAAACTTTTTATATATTTTCTCATAACATGATTCTGGTATTATGTCCTTCTGTGTGGTGATAGGGAAAGTGCCCACACGTGCACATCTGCTTATTATGCACATGTGTACATCTTTCCACCACCACCACTCAGACCTCAGTTTTGTATTTTTATTATTTATATTTTTATTTTTATTTTCATTATTTTTTAAGGTTATTATTATTATAGTCGTTAAGTACTTCATTCATACCCAAAAAAAAGGGAGATTTGTTTAAATGTACTAAAGTAGTTAGTTCAGATGACACAATTAAGTTCTACTGATTCATTTAAACCTGTTGGAAAGATGCTGTTCATTTTCAGCATCCAATAAACTTCTTGTCTACATAAAGTTTTGTAACGGTCTCCGCCACGTAAAGTTCTAGGTATAAATTCTAAACCCAATACTTTAAGGCATTTTGGGTTACCATAATGGTTGTCAGCATAGTGTTTTGATACACTATGTGTATGAATTTTCTTAATAATATTTCTCCGATGTTCGAGAAATCTTGTTTTTAGGGGGCGGGTGGTTCTGCCAATATACTTCAGACCACAGCTGCATGTCAACATATAGATTATATAGGAGGTATTACAATTCATGTAGGATTTTAGCTCAAAAGAGTTCGCTCCTTCATCAATATTAACCCTGAGTGTGTGGTCGGCTGTATATTTACAGGTCAAGCACCTAGTTCCTCCACATTTGTAAAATCCTTTTATTTTTGTATTATGTTGTGATAGCCAATTGGTGTTCACAGAGTTATCCTTTTCTTTAATTACTTTCAAATGGCTTGGTGCTAATATGTTTTTAAAAGACCTGTTTTTTCGAAAAATAAAGTTAGGTTCTTTAGGAAGAAAGTTTACCAATATATTATCCTGTTTTAAGATGTCATAGTTCTTAGTGACAATCTTTTTGATATCCATATAACAGCTATTATAGGTGGAAATGAACGACATATCTGTCTTCACATCTTTCTCTGATTTCTTTTTAGATGGATTTAAAAGTTCATCTCTATTTGATTCCCTGACTTCTTTAAACGCTTTTTGTACTAAGTGGTTTGGATACCCTCTATCTGAAAAAGAGTCTATCATGGTTTTAGCCTGGTTGTCAAAAATATGTAAATCTGAACAGTTTCTTCTAATACGGAGAAGTTGACTCTTAGGAATATTTCTTTTCCATGTTGGAAGATGTGCACTATTAAAATGTAAATAAGAATTCGTACTTGTTTCTTTAGTATAATTTCGTGTGGTGATTTCATGATCTTTAATTTCTAACGAAATATCCAAAAAATTAATGAGGGAAGTGTTATAACAGTGGGTGAAAGTGAGATTGAAAGAATTATTATTCAAGTGAGAAACAAATAAAAGGGCAGAAGTATAATCCCCATCCCAAATTATAAATAAATCATCGATATAGCGTCCGTAGAGGACCAGGTTGGCGCCGAACCCGCCCCCCCACACGAGCTGGTCTTCGACCTCGCCCATGTAGAGGTTGGCGTAGCTAGGCGCGAACCTGGTCCCCATCGCTGTTCCGATCACCTGGAGGTAAAACGTGTCCAAAAATAAAAAATAATTGTGCTTCAGTATGAAAGAAATAGAATCCAAAAGAAATTGTTTGTGTCTCTCCCTGAGGTCCCCATCTTTTGTTAGTCTATTCGCAATAATACATGTCCCTAGATCATGGGGTATATTGGAGTACAAACTTTGTACATCCAATGTCAAAAATGCGCAAGACTCCTTCCATTTAATTTCACTGATTAAGTTTAAAAAATGGGTGGTGTCTTTGATGTGTGACCTCAGGGTAGAGACACGTGGCTGTAAAAAGGAATCAACATAATGGGATAAATTAGATGTGAGAGAATCAACACCAGAAATAATAGGACGACCAGGAGGTGATGTGAGGGATTTGTGTATCTTGGGGAGGTGATAATAAATAGGTGTTGTTGGATGAGAATGATACAAAAATTTAAACTCTTCTTTTGTTATGATGTCATCATTGACTGCTTCTGAGAGTAAATTCTCAAGTTCTAAAAGATATTTTTCTGTGGGATCATTGGGTAGTGTTTTATAGAAATTTATATCTCCTAATTGTCGTTTAGCTTCTGAAATATAGTCTGTGCGATCTTGTATGATAAGCCCCCCCCCCCTTGTCTGCAGCTTTAATGATGATGGAACTATCTTTAGTGAGTTTGAGCAAAGCTTTTTTCTCCCACTTATTAAGGTTGTTTTTATTAGTTTTATTTTTGTTATTGATTTTGGAATTTTCACTACATAATTTTTTGAAGTCATCTAAAGTAGTCTTATAGAAGCTTTCTATACTTGTTCCCTTGGATTTTATAGGGTAGAAATCTGATTTGTTCTTAAAACTTTTAAGTTCATTATTTATGTCAAAGATCTTGAGCTCTTGTGTTTTTTCAACTGAACTCTCCTCAAGGAGTTCTGTGAGAATATTTATCGCTGTCATGTCTCCTGTATCTAGTAGGATGGGGTAAGCTTCCTCCACCCTCCTAGATAGGGTCTGTTTAGCAAAATGTTTTTTCCTACAAAGGGTCCTTACGAACCGGTTAAGTTCTACAAATAAATCAAAAATGTTGGGAGGTGCAGTGGGGGAGAATTTTAAACCTTTTGCCAATAATTGTATTTCACTTTCTGTTAGTTTTTTTGAAGATAGATTAAATATATTTTTTGCTAGGGTTTTTCTCCTAATCTTTTTTAGTCTCTTTGATGTTTCTTTCTTCCCTCCTCTTCTTCCTCTAGGCTTGGGGTTCTTCCTCTTTTTTTCCTCCATTCTCTGTCCCTGTCTCGGGCTCCCTGTTGTCGTTGTTCTAAAAAATCTCCTGTTGTATTATGATATGTAGGGTCTTTTGATCTAGCTCCTAATTCTGACATTGTTCTTCTTTGGTCTAATGTTCCTACTTTTTGAGGGTTGTCAGTCTCTTGGTCTTTATTGAGGTGATTTTGAATATGTGGTGACCGATGTTGTTGTCTCCCTTTATATCCATAATTTCTGGGGCTATCAGATGTTGAATTCCTATATTTGACCTGTTCTACATTTCTGTGTGTGTCTGTCTTGTAATTTTGATTTCTCTCTTTGACTTTCCTGTATGTTCTGACGTTCCCTAGCCGGTAATCTTCCAGGTCCCGTTGAAATTTCTTACATTTGGCATTCATAAGGGTTTGTTCAAATTTAATAACCTGTTCTGTCACAAATGAATCTCTATCTTTGTATTCTTTATCATGACAAAAAGGCTCTAATTCAACTCTAAGTGTCTCAATTTCCCTCTCTAAGTTCTTAACTTTAGTACTCCTGTACTCTACAACGAGCTCCATGAGGGAAAGAGAACACTTATCCAAGATGGCTTCCCACCTTGTTTGAAATTCAGGTACATCTTGAAAGATGGAGGGTTTAAAAAGACTGAGTCCTCTTGGTATTAATTTTTTATCAAGGTATTTTTGTATATTGACACTGTCCAACCAGTGTCTTGACTCAGACTTCAATAAATCCTCCAACCTTCGAAAATCATCTTTCAATTTTACATTTGTCCTTTCGTCTTTGCCTCTCTCCATGGGAAGCTCCCATTTTGAGAGGTAAAGTTGCCTCCTACTGAGTCTATCATTGTAATTGGAAAAACAACTCATGCTGCCCCTTAGAAACTATGTGTTAATTGCAAAAAAAAGGGGGAACAAGCCAACCAAAGTTGGAAAGGGCGCTAGGAGTGTGTTTCCAATTAACCGTGTATATAGCAGCTGCCTGGATAGGTCAGTTACACCTATATAGAATGACAATACAATATAACAACAAAATAGGCTGCGCTTAGAGATGAATTGTTATAACAACTGGTAAAATTTATTATACTTAAAATCTGTCCATTAGGACAATTAAAAATGCATGTACATTGCTGAAATGACCTCTGATCATACTTTAAACAACAATTGAGCCTGTTCCAAATTGACCGTGAGACCCTATTATTTGAAACCAAATAAATCCTGGGGCTATAGCATAGTCCCTGGGCTGGAAAGTATGTCCCAACGCTGGAGGATTGGCAGTTCCAAAGAGATGCAAGATTAATGGAAAGTCCTCACCAGTTTTGCGTGTGGATGAACAAAGTCCAGTCCTTTGGTAATGGATATGGTTCCAATGGAGCAATGTGTAGGGTCCGCGGTGGTCCAAGCTGAGATGGTAGGTTGTGGTAGATTGATCAGAGGGCTCACACCTGACGCGTTTCACAGCTTATCTGCTGCTTTTTCAAAGGTGATTGTAGTTCACAACTGACCCAGTATTTATACTGTAGCTGATTGCTTCATTACAAACATGTGTATACACAATTCATCTCTTTATATATATATCAAACTTTATAAATATACATTTATTCATAGATCTCACTAGACTCAGAGGCATAGTACTTAAAAATTCATTATGTTTGTTTATTGAAAGATGATTTAAATTCATTTTGAATCGGAGCCGGAGGTGTTGGAACGCACGCGGCTCTCTCTATTTCCGGTGTGTGGAACGCACTGGTTACCGCGGTAACAGAAGCTTGTGGTCTTTACCAATCTTAACCTGACTTTATGGTCATGTGACCTACATAGCTTAATAGAATGTCCGTGTAGTGAACTCTGCAGTGGGTGTGTTGTTTTGTTTTCCGGTCTGTGACCCGCAATCGTTTCCTTGACGATGGAGCACGTCATGGTTCTATGCGGTCACGTGATCGGACTGTTCGGAAAATTTACAATGTCTACATTGTTCCTTTAGATGTCATTTCATCTTTTTATAAAGTAGTATTAAGTTTATACTCTGGAGGAACCGGCAAAGCTTACATACTATATATAATTCTATTTATATCGTGTGCGTTTGCAAAAATGTATATTCATTAATAAATTTCACAGTGTAAACTGTATAAAAGCCCATATCTATATCAATCAGCTTATGAAAGGGACATATATGATTTATAATTCAAAGGTAGTGTATCTGCCACCTACTGATGTTGTACCATAATTGATGTGTTGTATACATTCATATATATGTTCCTTCTATATATAGATAAACAAGATATATTCATTGTAAGTGTCCTGGTTATAAAGCCATTTACAAAGATCTATAAAGTTTAATGGAAATAGTACTCAACATCACTATGGGAGGTCAATATAGTCCTATATAATAATGGTTCTAGCAACTAAACTTTTTATATATTTTCTCATAACATGATTCTGGTATTATGTCCTTCTGTGTGGTGATAGGGAAAGTGCCCACACGTGCACATCTGCTTATTATGCACATGTGTACATCTTTCCACCACCACCACTCAGACCTCAGTTTTGTATTTTTATTATTTATATTTTTATTTTTATTTTCATTATTTTTTAAGGTTATTATTATTATAGTCGTTAAGTACTTCATTCATACCCAAAAAAAAGGGAGATTTGTTTAAATGTACTAAAGTAGTTAGTTCAGATGACACAATTAAGTTCTACTGATTCATTTAAACCTGTTGGAAAGATGCTGTTCATTTTCAGCATCCAATAAACTTCTTGTCTACATAAAGTTTTGTAACGGTCTCCGCCACGTAAAGTTCTAGGTATAAATTCTAAACCCAATACTTTAAGGCATTTTGGGTTACCATAATGGTTGTCAGCATAGTGTTTTGATACACTATGTGTATGAATTTTCTTAATAATATTTCTCCGATGTTCGAGAAATCTTGTTTTTAGGGGGCGGGTGGTTCTGCCAATATACTTCAGACCACAGCTGCATGTCAACATATAGATTATATAGGAGGTATTACAATTCATGTAGGATTTTAGCTCAAAAGAGTTCGCTCCTTCATCAATATTAACCCTGAGTGTGTGGTCGGCTGTATATTTACAGGTCAAGCACCTAGTTCCTCCACATTTGTAAAATCCTTTTATTTTTGTATTATGTTGTGATAGCCAATTGGTGTTCACAGAGTTATCCTTTTCTTTAATTACTTTCAAATGGCTTGGTGCTAATATGTTTTTAAAAGACCTAACTTTATTTTTCGAAAAAACAGGTCTTTTAAAAACATATTAGCACCAAGCCATTTGAAAGTAATTAAAGAAAAGGATAACTCTGTGAACACCAATTGGCTATCACAACATAATACAAAAATAAAAGGATTTTACAAATGTGGAGGAACTAGGTGCTTGACCTGTAAATATACAGCCGACCACACACTCAGGGTTAATATTGATGAAGGAGCGAACTCTTTTGAGCTAAAATCCTACATGAATTGTAATACCTCCTATATAATCTATATGTTGACATGCAGCTGTGGTCTGAAGTATATTGGCAGAACCACCCGCCCCCTAAAAACAAGATTTCTCGAACATCGGAGAAATATTATTAAGAAAATTCATACACATAGTGTATCAAAACACTATGCTGACAACCATTATGGTAACCCAAAATGCCTTAAAGTATTGGGTTTAGAATTTATACTTAGAACTTTACGTGGCGGAGACCGTTACAAAACTTTATGTAGACAAGAAGTTTATTGGATGCTGAAAATGAACAGCATCTTTCCAACAGGTTTAAATGAATCAGTAGAACTTAATTGTGTCATCTGAACTAACTACTTTAGTACATTTAAACAAATCTCCCTTTTTTTTGGGTATGAATGAAGTACTTAACGACTATAATAATAATAACCTTAAAAAATAATGAAAATAAAAATAAAAATATAAATAATAAAAATACAAAACTGAGGTCTGAGTGGTGGTGGTGGAAAGATGTACACATGTGCATAATAAGCAGATGTGCACGTGTGGGCACTTTCCCTATCACCACACAGAAGGACATAATACCAGAATCATGTTATGAGAAAATATATAAAAAGTTTAGTTGCTAGAACCATTATTATATAGGACTATATTGACCTCCCATAGTGATGTTGAGTACTATTTCCATTAAACTTTATAGATCTTTGTAAATGGCTTTATAACCAGGACACTTACAATGAATATATCTTGTTTATCTATATATAGAAGGAACATATATATGAATGTATACAACACATCAATTATGGTACAACATCAGTAGGTGGCAGATACACTACCTTTGAATTATAAATCATATATGTCCCTTTCATAAGCTGATTGATATAGATATGGGCTTTTATACAGTTTACACTGTGAAATTTATTAATGAATATACATTTTTGCAAACGCACACGATATAAATAGAATTATATATAGTATGTAAGCTTTGCCGGTTCCTCCAGAGTATAAACTTAATACTACTTTATAAAAAGATGAAATGACATCTAAAGGAACAATGTAGACATTGTAAATTTTCCGAACAGTCCGATCACGTGACCGCATAGAACCATGACGTGCTCCATCGTCAAGGAAACGATTGCGGGTCACAGACCGGAAAACAAAACAACACACCCACTGCAGAGTTCACTACACGGACATTCTATTAAGCTATGTAGGTCACATGACCATAAAGTCAGGTTAAGATTGGTAAAGACCACAAGCTTCTGTTACCGCGGTAACCAGTGCGTTCCACACACCGGAAATAGAGAGAGCCGCGTGCGTTCCAACACCTCCGGCTCCGATTCAAAATGAATTTAAATCATCTTTCAATAAACAAACATAATGAATTTTTAAGTACTATGCCTCTGAGTCTAGTGAGATCTATGAATAAATGTATATTTATAAAGTTTGATATATATATAAAGAGATGAATTGTGTATACACATGTTTGTAATGAAGCAATCAGCTACAGTATAAATACTGGGTCAGTTGTGAACTACAATCACCTTTGAAAAAGCAGCAGATAAGCTGTGAAACGCGTCAGGTGTGAGCCCTCTGATCAATCTACCACAACCTACCATCTCAGCTTGGACCACCGCGGACCCTACACATTGCTCCATTGGAACCATATCCATTACCAAAGGACTGGACTTTGTTCATCCACACGCAAAACTGGTGAGGACTTTCCATTAATCTTGCATCTCTTTGGAACTGCCAATCCTCCAGCGTTGGGACATACTTTCCAGCCCAGGGACTATGCTATAGCCCCAGGATTTATTTGGTTTCAAATAATAGGGTCTCACGGTCAATTTGGAACAGGCTCAATTGTTGTTTAAAGTATGATCAGAGGTCATTTCAGCAATGTACATGCATTTTTAATTGTCCTAATGGACAGATTTTAAGTATAATAAATTTTACCAGTTGTTATAACAATTCATCTCTAAGCGCAGCCTATTTTGTTGTTATATTGACTTCTCTCCTCTCACCTTTCTAGGGGCCGGCATGAAGAGTCCCCACCACGTGCTACTGTTCTGTTCACCCAGTTGCAGTTGTGTGGCTGCTGCATGATCCTGATCTCATGGGACACTGTCAATCCACTGCCCGGAGACCAGGTCGCTCACTGACAAGCACAGGCTGGGGCAGAGGTGCTGCTTAGGTGCAGTTCAGGAGCTCGCTGGCCGCTCACTTCCGCTGTGTGTGGTTGTAGATATAGAGATTTTCAGCTGGCATGTCCCCTGGGAGTACAGGTCTACAAGAGTGTAGAAGATTGTCACTGTAACCTCCAGGCAGGAGGGGGAGGACATGAGTGCCGGGTTGCCATTGTATGCACTGCATTGTAACTCTGGCAGGAGCGGGTGCGAGGTGAGGGGAAGATCAGGCACTACAGAAACCCGCAGCTCACTTTAACCTACGGTGGTGGAGGGTATCGGGCAGTATGGAGGGGGAAGCGAGTGGTCTGGCTGTACTGTAAGCTCTGGTTTACGAGGGTGGGGGCAGGGCTTTACTGCCCGCGGCTGCACTTTAATTACTGCATGTTCACACTGCATTGCGGAACTATGGGTGTTACCAGCGGTACTGCGCCCACAGTGCATGTGCGCTGTGTGCCAGGCACCACTGACACACACCTAGTTATGGCCCTGCTGAGGAGGAATTACGGGGAGGGTGCAGGCAGGGACACTGAGGAGGAATTACGAGAAGGGTGCGGGCAGGGACACTAAGATGGAATTACGGGGAGGGTGCAGGCAGGGAGACTGAGGGGGAATTAAGGTTAGGGTGTGGGTAGGGACACTGAGAGGGAATTATGGGGAGGGTGCAGGCAGGGACACTGAGAGGGAATTACAGGGAGGATGCAGGCAGGGACACTGAGGGGGAATTACGGTTAGGGTGCTGGTAGGGACACAGAGGGAATTATGAGGAGGGTGCGGGCAGGGACACTGAGATGGAATTACGGGGAGAGTGCAGGCAGGGAGACTGAGGGGGAATTACAAGGAGTGTGCAGAAAGGGACACTGAGGGGGAATTACGAGGAGTGTGCAGGCAGCGACACTGAGACACGGTTAGGGTGCAGGTAGGGACACTGAGAGAGAATTACGGGGAGGGTGCGGGTAGGGACACTGAGGGGGAATTATGGCTAGAGTGCGGGTAGGGACACTAAGAGGGAATTACGGGGAGGGTGCGGGTAGGGACACTAAGGGGGAATTACGGTTAGGGTGCAGGTAGGGACACAGAGTGAATTACGGGGAGGGTGCGGGCAGGGATACTGAGGGGGAATTATGGGAAGGGTGCAGGCAGGGACACTGAGAGGGAATTACAGGAGTGTATAGCTAGGGTGGCTGAGGGGGCAGTTACAGGGATGTGCGGGCAGTGACACTAAGGGGGAATTACAAGGAGGGTGCGGACAGGGACACCGAGAGGATATATGCACACATGCATACAGTTAAAAACCCCTCTCTAGGTGTGATTGCACTACATGTCCCAGCAAATCCAATTGACAAGGTGTGCTGGGACTTGTAGTCTCAACACAGCTGGACAGGCAGTCACTGGTCTAGATACCTCTCCATACAGAGCTCTTTGTAACCTGTTATCCAGACTGCCAGGATAGACCATGCAGTGCAGCTACGGTACCGCAGAAAATGTATAGGTATGCTCATGCTGCACTGCTGACTGGTGCTGATTGTAGTGGCTGGTATTTGGTGACAGACCGCGTGGGACCAATGAGAAGGGGAGCAGATGAGGAAGAGGAGGTGCCACACACCCCCTCCCCATACCTGGAAGTGACCCGCTTCCCGGATATATTCACTATCACTGTGACCGTAGTTACAGAGAGTGTCAGAGTGCAATACGCTTCTGAGAGTCTGGCAGTGGATGAGCACTGCTAAGGGGTGTACTCAGTGAGAACTACTATGTCATTCTACCCCTTTGCGTGTGTAGCACTGCCGGGCAGCGCCCCCCTCTTGGCCGGCGCCCCTGGCAAGTGCCATCCTGGCCAATAGGAAGATACACCCCTGGTCCAGAAATAAAGGGATGAGGTGTCAACCCTATCTGCAATGCTCTATTGAAAATGTCCCTCCCAAGATGGTTGCCATCTCAGAGGAGACAGTTATTAAAGATACTAGAAGAGGCCTCATAACTGTCTACTCTGAGGCGGCAGCCAGTTTTGGAGGGTCGTTTTCAGTAGATTGAAAGCAGGCAGGCGCGGATAGCGCTGCAGCCCCCGCCTGGACATTAGAGTACTTGCAACTAGGTGAGGAGAGCGGCCACCGGCTCTGTCCTTCCAGCAGCGCGATCTGCCCCCAGCTCCAGCCAGCATGGTCAGGTCAGCAAGACAGAGGAGCTCAGAGTGCAGAGACACCCTGCACCTGCTCACTGGCTGCCCCAACAGAAGGCCGGCACCCTACTGTGGTAATGGCGCTACTGTATTTTCTCCTACATCTGTGTTGTGTGTGAGAGTGTATGTACAGTGTGCTGCTGTGTGAGTGTGTGTGTACAGTGTGCTGCTGTGTGACAGGGACACCACTGGTTTGCTAGGAGTGGAGCCTGGTTATATAAGAGGCCTGGCATGTAAGTAGAGCAGCATCGTGCTGCAGGTGAGATGCTGGGCGGGAGGTGATGGAGTCGCTCCCCTGCTCGCTGCTCTGGCTGGCAGTGCTATGTGTGCTGGGGCCTGCTGCTGACCTATTCCGGGAGCCTCCTCCTCAGCCTCAGTCTGCTTCCCCTACTCCAGCCCACTCCCATCCTCGCTCTCTGCTGATGTCCGGAGCCCGTTCCTGCCCACGGTGCTGCTACTGCCGTTGGGGGGGTGGTGGCTGCTAAGCTCGCCCCTGGTCATCCTACAGAGCTCGGACAAGGTGGGCTACATCCCAGAGCAGGGGCCGGAGCCGGATGGACACCTCTAACCTGGTCAGTGTTCTGGCTCAATTTCCTGCCAACAGACCACATAAGGAGCCCTGGCCAGGAGCTGCAAAAGGATGCGGTAGGGGGCGCATGCGGCCCATGGGCCGCAAGTTTAACACCCCTGCTGTATAGTTATTAGCGACAGAAGGAGTGGGGGTAGGAGAAAGGGACGGTCAGGAGATGCTGGCTTCAAAAAGGGGGGAAGCTGCAAGTGAAAGTAATTAAAACAGGTAATTGACAAGTGCCACCAACAGCGCCCCCTACCCTGCAGCGCTATGTGCGGAGCCCCCTCCGCACACACCTAGTTACGGCCCTGGTTGTAGTGCCCCTTACACATAATGATCACAGTAGCGTCACTTATACACATAATCCCCACAGAGGTGTTGCTTTTACACAAAATGCCCACAGTAGCAGTGCCGTTTATATACAGAATGCCCACAGTAGTGCCCCTTACACAATGCCCACAATAGTAGTGTCCCTTACACATAATGACCACAGTAGTGCCTCTTATACACATAATGCCCACAGTAGTGCCCCTTATACACATCTCTGCATCTTTCACTCCAGCAGCTCACAGCCTGTGTCCCAGTTCCATGCCCTGTATCTCTCCTGCAGCTTCCCCACCTCTCCAGCCCCCTCTCATCTTGTCTTTAAGATGCACAGAGCCTGCTCCTCTTCATGGCTCTTCTTGCCTTCGGCATTAGTGACATCATGACATCACATATGCCGTGCCTAAAAAAGAAACCACCGGGACCCGAGGAGAGAATGAATGCTGTCCAACAAACACAGCGTGTGTGAGTACCAGTAGGGGGTAGGCTGTATATGTATATGGATGAGGACCATGGAGCCACCAGGATCTGAGGAGGTAACACTAGCATTGTCTGTATTAACTATTGACATAGGTGATAGGGCAGGCTTTTCTGTTGGAATTACTGTGTAGGGCAGGGGTAGGGAACCTCCGGCCCGCGGGCCGTATAAGGCCCGCGAAGCCGTTTGCTCCGGCCCACCCGCTTCTCTGTGAGACACACCGCCGCTCAGTCCGGCGGCAGCGTGTCTCAGCTGTCAGGACAGGGACTCAGGAGGAGAGCTCGGCTGTCGGGTGGGAGCGGCGGCGTGTAGAACTTGAAACCAGCCGCCGGTTCGTGAGCCAATCAAAGGTCGCGGACCGGCAGCCAATCAGGAGCCGCGGCTGCCGGTCCGCGAGCTCTGATTGGCTCTCGAACCGGCGGCTGGTTTCAAGTCCTACACGCCGCCGCTCAACATAGCCACGCTCTCCTCCGTGTCCCGCCGAAAGAAGCAGCGGTAAGCAGCACGGAGGGGCACGGGGGGGGGTATCTGTATACCTGGCACTGTGGGGGGCATCTGTATACCTGGCACTGTGGGGGGCATCTGTATACCTGGCACTATGGGGGGCATCTGTATACCTGGCACTGTGGGGGCATCTGTATACCTGGCACACTGAGGGGCATTTGTATACCTGGCACTGTGGGGGCATCTGTATACCTGGCACTGTGAGGGGCATTTGTATACCTGGCACTGTGGGGGCATTTGTATACCTGGCACTGTGGGGGCAATTGTGGATCTGGCACTGCACTATTGGGGGCATATGTGTATCACATCCCATTTTAACTGGCCACACCCATTTATTGGGCACGCGCGCGCCTCCGGCGCGCACACACAGTGCCTCTAAGGGGCAGACCTACTGGGGGGCAGGGTAATTTTTTAAGTTGAGAATTTTTGTATGGCCCCCGAAGGATTTTATAAATATCCAAATGGCCCTCTGTAGAAAAAAGGTTCCCCACCCCTGGTGTAGGGCAATAGAGGAGGTGGAACTAGTTCCCCCTACCATTACAGGTGGTGGAACCCAGTTCCACCTCATTCCCCCACACACACTTTAACCTCTACCCATTTTACATTTTAAACACTGCTGCACATTTTTGTAAACAGTATGCAAAATGTCTTGTTTGTGAACAGTTAATAGTATTCGTTTTTCACCTAGCCCTATATTTGCATGTAATGCTAAAACCTCAATTGTTAAGCATAACTTACTTATTATGAATAGTGATTAAGGGGCCAATTTATCACAATCTGCATCTGGGGATGTGTTGTGATAAAATCGCAATGCGATTATTGATTACATCGAATGGGTGTATCAAAAATCGCATGCAGGGACAGGGCTTGAAAGAACGCTCTGTCTCTGCGATGCCACTCCATGAAAAATACCCAGAGTATGTGTTGCGCATGTGCCACCGACATCGCTGGGTCTCCCCCATCGCAGCTAACCCCCACGCCACAACCCCCCACCGCTGCACATACTCACCACACCAGGGACCGGTGAATGGAGTGCTGTCGGTCTTCGGATCGTCTTCCTGCTGGGATCCCGAATGCTGTAATCTGAGTTGCCGCTTCGCAGCATGATTTTATTGCCCAGAGTGTCACGCAGCAGCGCAGGAGGACCTGCACTTGCCTCATAGACATTCCATCTGGGATATACCACATGAGGGTCCCAAAAGCCATGTACTTATTTCACGTAAACCCCATTATTATTATTATATAGCAATGCTCAACACAGTAACTGTTGGAGAAGGCTCTGTGATAATCCTGTCATGTTAATATGGTGTGGGTGACATTCTCTCAGATCAGAAGCAAACAACTGTTGATCTTTGTGTCAAACCTATATAAGAGATTACAATGATTTTAATAGAACAGTGTTTATGGTTAGTATTTTTTACACTAGTTCTCTAAAACTATAATGGGAAAAATAGGTCTGTGTGACATGTAAAATTTACTCACAAGTCTAAAAAAAGCAGCACTTAAAACGCTCAACTGACACTACCATAATGTGTCTTTAAAAGAAAAATCCCTTGAAAATGTTGTAATTTAAATTTGTCTTTGTTATTAGCCTACCACTAAACCATTTCTTCTGTTATTCCCATTTATTGAAGTAGTCATACTATACAGATATATTTACAACACAAAGGTCCTCCCAGTCTGTGTATCATGTAAACAGTAATTGCCTAATGAGGTCATGGACAACAGAGAAAAGCAGACTGAACAGTAATTGAGATTAGGAAACCATGTCAAGTCATACATGTTGTTCTAATATTTCATTTTCAGAGACCATATGAAACCCTGGATTATTCACATGCTGCAATTCTACATAATATTTATATGTCAATATTGCTATGCAATAATATTGCATCTCACCAAACCAAAGGCAAATATCTATTATCATCTAAATACAAATGATTGGAGTAGTGTATAGAAGGAACAGGCTTTATTTTATCCAGACACGCATATTTAGGGGATCCGGTCTCTCGGTCGACAGTAACTTGGTCGACAGGGTTTCTAGGTCGACAGGGTCTCTAAGTTGACATGTTCTAGGTCAATAGGTCAAAAAGTCGACATGCGTTTTTCACGATTTTTTTTCTTTTTTTTTACCTTTTCATACTTAACGATCCACGTGGACTACAATTGGGAACGGTAACGTGCCGAGCGCAGCGGTAGCGAAGTGAGCCATGTGTGGTGACACGGTGCACTAATTCCCGGTCACTCTACGAAGAAAATGACACACAAAAACATAAAAAAATCATGTCAACCTTTTGACCTGTCGACCTAAAACATGTCGACCTAGAGACCCTGTCGACTTAGCATCCCTGTCAACCTAGTTACTGTCGACCAATAGTGGATGACCTAGACACTGTCGACCTAGTTACTATCTACCTTCCATACCACACCCAATATATATAATGCCTATACTGGTGTCAAAGTCGAAAAATATTGTTATACATAGCCATTGTACTAACCCCTCATGCACATGCACGCTGCTCGTGCACCCGGTCCCCCGTGCGTACACATACCCGCAAGTTGCGTAAGAGACGCTCCAGCGACTCGTGCGCATGATATGTGTATTTACGGCGGAGTTTGTGAGCGTGTAGCGTGCGACTCGAACGCAGCATATTTATCCCAAATAGTGCATTTTGTATAGTTCCCTTAGATCATGTCAGCGAGTAATGTTAGTTTAAACAGTTCCTGGACAGAGGGATTCGTCTTTGCATGATAGGAAGGGTCAGACAAAGGTTGGTATGTGATGTCTAGTATCCAGCTGTAGGGTATTTTTAGGGTAACATTCCGGTGTTAGTAAGGAAAAGATCGCTCGCTCCTGCGTATAGTTATGTACAAAAGTAGATTATGAACATTAATTGTATTTGCTGTAAATTACACATGCGGCGGGAATCCCGAGGATACCTCCCACCAGAGCAGTTGGGAAAAGACATCGCCTACCTGTTCAAATCCACCTATGACCTTTGCTGTAATGTAGAGACACATCCCTGTGTCCAATGAACAATGAGATTACAGTGACCATTGTATTGTGAATGTATGTTGTGTATAAAAAGACCACTGTTGCCTGGCCAGCACACAAGACTCTGAAGGCTTTCTCCCTGATAGCTGAGGACTGGTCCAGGACGCACTTGCGAACGATTCCTCACGTATGTATATTCTCTGTAGCCATTATTCTCTGTTATTCTGTTTAGATTTCCTTGTTAGCCTGTAGTGTATAACTTGTATCTGTTTACCCCTTTTCTCTGAATAATCCGCTGCGGTGTTAGAGCCCAGTGGTTTACCACAAACCGGTGTTGTGTTTTCACTTTCCTGCAAAGGGCTTTCTTAGCGTCTCGATCGCTATAAGGTGTATAAGCATTGTTAAGGTTTTAAGGTATTACATCATTGCAGTACTAGACTGCTAAGGTTTAAAGTATAAGCACACCCTTACACTGTTTCATTACTTAAGGTTTACTGTATATCACCCTGTGTGCATCCGCGCTGCGTGTACATTGTACCCACGGCACGGCGTCTGATACGCTAATAGCGTATCAATACGGTACTCAGTACGCTAACAGCGTGCTTTGTACGAAGCGTGAATCCGTGTGCGTACGTGCTGCTCGTGCGTCGCGCCCACGACATAGCGTCGGATACGCTAAAGTGCGTATCCATACGGTACTCAGTACGCAAACAGCGTACTTAGTCCGTAGTGTGTGTAATAAGTCTAGCGGCCATAGCGGCTCCACGGTAATAGTGTATAGCTTTATGTTTTAAGGTAATATTTGACATTATCAATTGGGGGCATCGTCCGGTCCTCCTCATATCCGCAGCCTAGCAGGACAAGGCAGACTTTATCTATCAGCAAAGGGCGGGAAGGTAGTATCCCCTGTTAGCCTTTTCTTTGTCGGGGATACACTGGTGCTGATTAGATAAGCGTCTGCTCCGCATGGTTTGTAGGGATGCTGGTGGGATCCGAAAGGTAAGAACGTAAAGCTATTGTTTTTTTAATTCTGTTAAATTTCTGTTTGGTGCCAACTGCGCACGCAACACATGTAACACACGCACACACCTGTATTTTATTTGTGTATTCTGCATATCTATTCGCTTGTTGCCATTAGCATTTGATTATTAGATACATTTTGACCCATGCTGAGAAATTTGTTGCTATTTAGTTAAAAATATAGAGTAATATTTAAGGGAGTACATGTAAAACACACATGCAGCCTGGCCTAGTTATAAAGGTTTATACAGGAGATACTGTGTGGTGTTTGGTAAGCGATTATAGTTAAATATCGTTTACATTTATAGAAGTGTGGTATTTGTATTAATGCGGACGTATACGCCCATTGTACACGTGTTTCGGAAAAACATTCGAGACTGAGTACGCAACGTAAAGGCCTACACATGTGGCGTATTTTACGCAACGTGCGTACAGGTACGCCCACTTAATACAAATCACACAATAGCATTGTTTCAGTTTAGGCGAGACGGCAGCCACGCGATAATAGCACAAATTGATCAGTGTCCAATATTTAGTTAAAAAAAAAACTTTTTTTCTGTATTACCTCTGGGGAAAGCTATCAGTTAACAGGAAAGGATTTTTCTGATCAGAAAATTATAGAATGTTAGTGTGGGCTGAATCGGGTGTGAATATATTGAACCCCGCTTGGTGGTATTGGTGATCTTGGTGATCTTGGTGAAGCTTGGTGAAACTTGGTGAAGCTTGGTGAAGCACGGTCTAGGTGAAAACGTGGTGAGCACGGTCCAGGTGTACACGTGCAACGGAGTGTGATAGAGTTTTCGTGGTATTACGCTCCGGCTGTTTTGGAGCACAGTAGGGAGACTCCAGTGATCCTACCACTTATAGATAGCAAGTGTCTATAAGCGGTACGATTGGACCGCACGGTTGTATGGGCAACACGTGACGCAACGTGATACGAGGTTTTGCATATTTGTGCGTAAATCTTGTCATCATACGCGTTGTAGGAAGCACATGCAAGAGTGATTTGTGTAAAGTAAAGGTTTAGGGAATTTTCGCTGGTCTCTCAGGAAAATCTCTAGAGGTAGGGCCTGCAACGGCTACACGTGTCTGCTAAAGAAGGCGGATCCGTGGTACTCGGAGCAGGAGAAGTACAGTGGAAGAGCTTTAAGGATTTCCACCGTAGACTACTGTGTTTGGTGAATTTTAGGAAGTTTTCCTGTGTTAAAAAGGTCCACAATGGAAGCCAAGTGCACAACACAGGGACGTTCAGCAGCCAGGGTTCAGACTGCAGATTTCAGACCCAGGGGGTCAGCTCGGTTAGTAATGTGGGGGAAGTATGGTCCCCACACTGAGACCTTTTGTGATGAATGGACACGAATGACTGTGGGGGATAAAGCACCATTTCCTGGGATAGGTAGTTTTGACTCAGAGGTATTGCATAATCTAAGGCTTAGGATCTGTCTGATAAAATCCCAAAAACAGAGGATCAGGCACACAAACTGTTTACATTTATGGCAACAAGAGAGTGATATGCAGAGGGAACTAGCTTACACAGCTGGTTCTAACCCTAGCAGGAAACTGATAGCAACCGTACCACCACCGTATATTACAGAAGAGATAATGGCTACAGAGAATGGCATACTGATATATGACGATAAGAGTAAACTTAATAAATGTATTAATGACGATAAAAGTAAAACTGATAAATGTATAAATTCTAACCCGTGCAAGTTGCACCCCATTTTAAACTTCCCTCAGGATTACAAGCAAGAAAGTGAGCCCAGCACGATGTCGGCACTTTCTCTACCAGCCACCATACAGGACACCCAGGTGGGCACGGCCCAATCGGTAAGAGCAGTAGTAAAGCCCCCTAGCGGAGGGTCAGGTGAGGTCGTGTCCACAGGTAAGTACGGTATTGTACATTATGCACAGACAATTGCACCTCACATTGTAGAGTCAACACAAAATGATATAATTGAACTGAATCCTGTCAGGGTGATCGCAGTCCCCAATGGGAGGACTGACGCTCAGGGAGTCACTCCCGTCAAGGACATTGCTATGCATTGCCCCTGGTCCCGGGCAGAATTGAGGACAATTATGTCACTTTCTCTACCAGCCACCATACAGGACACCCAGGTGGGCACGGCCCAATCGGTAAGAGCAGTAGTAAAGCCCCCTAGCGGAGGGTCAGGTGAGGTCGTGTCCACAGGTAAGTACGGTATTGTACATTATGCACAGACAATTGCACCTCACATTGTAGAGTCAGCACAAAATTATATAATTGAACTGAATCCTGTCAGGGTGTTATGCACACCAGTGCCAGCAGGAATGTACTGGTGTCTGAACGGAGAGGGATGCAAAACAAATGAACTCACAGACAGACTGGGGAATATGACATTACATACATAGAAGGTGATAGAGTAACAAAATAAACACAAAGTGAACAGAGAAGCCCAAAGGCTAAGAAACTGGGTGTCTCCCTAGTATTAGGAATGCTCAGATGGAAAGAAGCGAGATGTTGTGATTTAATACGTAGCAACGGGTGTGGCAGTAAACTCCTTGGTCAGAGATGGAATAATAGACACAAGGAGAGTCTCCACAATCCTAGTCCTCACTTGCAGTGCACTGGTTCAGCTTACTGCCACTAAACTGACACCTGAACACCTTGCACAGTGAGAAAGGATTTTGGCAGGCAAGTCTGAGAATACAGCCGCAAACTTGCTAGGTTCACAGAGTAGCAAACGAACCCCAGCAGGTTAAACGACTGACTCCAGTCTTACTGCTAGGTCTGGATTGGCAGAGTGTAATACCAAATCCCAAGGCCTATTTGCAGTAAGCAACAAACAAATACAAAGTTTACACAGTACTAGCTAGCTTTCAGGAACTGACTAACCAACAAAGATTCAGCAGCATCTGCCTAACCTGAGAAGAGGGTTTATATAGCAGGTGCTGTCCACGCCCCACTCAGACCTCACAGACTGTGAGCACAAAAACCAGCACCGGATCCCCTGCCGTGCACAGAGCCTGTAACCACTGCACAGCAAAAGACCCGAATCGGAGTATCAGCTACGCTCAGGTTACTCCACTAGCACTTGTCTCCCGGTTGCCATGACGACGTGGCAGCACAGAGCAGGAGACCCTAACAGTACCCCCCCTCTCACGAGGGGTCAAAGAACCCCTACCACCGGGTTTATCGGGGAACTGCGAGAAGAAAGAGCGTAACAGTCTGGGGGCATGAAGATCACAACTGCGCACCCACGACCGCTCCTCCGGGCCATACCCCTTCCAGTGCACCAAAAATGACAGTCGACCCCGAACCATCTTGGAGTCAAGAATCCTTTCAACAACAAACTCCCTCTGGCCACGTATCAGAAGAGGGGAAGGTCTTCCACTGGAAGAAGGATTACTAATCGCCCGTTTTAAAAGGGAACAATGAAATGTTTTATTGATACCCAAAGAACGGGGTAGATCTAACTGAAATGCCACCGGATTGATAACCCTAGTGATCTTATTAGGACCGATGAACCGGGGGCCTAACTTATGAGATGGCTGTCTCAACTTCAAATTCTTGGTAGACAACCAGACGAAGTCTCCTAATTTGAAGCTGCAGGGTCTTTTCCGCTTATCAAAAACCCTTTTGGTCACTAATGACACAGACACAAGGGCTTTCTTCACTTTCCTCCAAATACCTCTAAGGACCGAAACCACAGAGGAACCACCAGGCGTGGAGTCCTGGGGGTCAAAAGAATTGGCCTTAGGATGACGCCCATACACACAAAGGAAGGGAGAGATCCCTGTAGCAGAGTGAGCCGCGTTGTTATAGGCAAACTCCGCCATGGACAGATGAGCAACCCAGTCAGTCTGACACTTGGAGACATAACACCTGAGGAACTGCTCCAAGGACTGGTTCACCCTTTCAGTCTGCCCATTAGACTGCGGATGGTAGCCTGACGACAAGCTGACAGAAATCTGGAGATCGGAACAAAATGCCCTCCAGAATTTGGCCACAAACTGGGATCCGCGGTCAGAGACCACATCAAGTGGCAACCCGTGGAGGCGCACAACATGCAGCATAAATAATTCAGACAGGCGTCTGGCCGATGGCAGCCCAACCAATGGAACGAAGTGCGCCATCTTCGAAAACCTGTCAACGACAACCCAGATGGCTGTCATCCCCGAGGATTTGGGCAAGTCCACCACAAAATCCATTGAAATGTGGGTCCATGGCTTAGATGGAATAGAGAGTGGATGTAATGGGCCAACAGGAACCCCTCTAGGAGTCTTATTTCGGGCACAGATGTCACATGCCCGAACCCACTGATCCACATCCCTAGCCACCGAGGGCGACCACACCGCCCTAGATAGCAACTCCCGAGTTCTGGCAATACCCGGGTGACCTGCCGACTTCTTGGCATGGAATTCCAGGAACACTCGCTGTCTTAACCTAGGAGGCACAAACAAAAGACCTACCGGAAGGTCTGGAGGAGCCTGCTCCTGTGCTCTAAGGACTAATGACAAGAGGTCCTGGGTAATGCCCACTTTAATACATGATGGGGACACAATGGGCAATGGCTCCTCGGTGGTCTCCTGGATTGGAGCAAAACTCCGCGAGAGCGCATCAGCCTTGATGTTTTTTGACCCAGGGCGATATGTTATCAAAAAATTAAAGCGAGCAAAAAACAAAGCCCATCGTGCCTGCCTGGCATTGAGGCGCTTCGCTGACTCTAAATATGCCAAATTCTTATGGTCGGTGAGAATTGAGACCACAAACTTAGCCCCCTCAAGCCAGTGTCTCCACTCCTCGAGTGCATCCTTAATAGCCAACAATTCCCGGTTACCCACGTCATAATTCATCTCGGCAGGCGAAAATTTACGGGAAAAGTAAGCACAGGGATGAAGGCGATTATCAGACACCCCCATCTGAGAGAGCACTGCCCCAATACCCATCTCAGAGGCATCCACCTCCACCCCAAAGGGCGCTCTGGATCTGGGTGTCGCAGCACCTTGGCCGAGACAAATGCCCTTTTGAGACGGGCAAAAGCCGCTTTGGCCTCACAAGACCAGTGAGCAACATCCGCCCCTTTCTTAGTGAGTGCCACCAAGGGCGCCACTATAGACGAAAATCCAGCGATAAATCGTCTATAAAAATTCGCAAAGCCCAGAAAACGCTGAAGCGCCTTCAAACTAGTGGGCTGCACCCAATCCAGGACTGCCTGTACCTTGGAACCCTCCAATTGGAAACCTTCTGGGGAGATAATATATCCTAGAAATGCGATTTGCTGAACTTCAAATTCGCACTTCTCCAGCTTCGCCCCAAGCCGGTGGTCTCTGAGTTTCTGGAGGACTAAGCGTACATGCTTCCGATGTTCCTCCAGGGAATGGGAGAAGATTAGGATGTCATCTAAGTATACAACTAAGAATCTATCCAAATATTCCCTGAGCACATCGTTCATGAAGTCCTGGAAGACTGCCGGGGCATTACAGAGCCCAAAAGGCATCACCAAATATTCATAATGCCCTGAGTGGGTATTAAAGGCAGTCTTCCATTCATCCCCCTCTCTTATTCGGATTAGATTGTACGCACCGCGTAGGTCAATCTTAGAAAAAATGGTGGCAGTACGAAGCTGGTCAAACAAGACCGAAATGAGAGGCAGTGGGTATGAGTTTTTAATCGTGATACGGTTCAATTCCCTGAAGTCGATGCAGGGTCGCAACGAACCGTCCTTTTTACCCACGAAGAAGAACCCCCGACCCAGCTGGAGACTGTGAAGGTCTGATAAATCCCTTAGCCAAGTTCTCCTGAATGTACTCTGCCATAGCCTGAGTCTCAGGATGTGACAGGGAGTACAACCTGCTCTTGGGAAGCTTAGCATTCGGCAACAAATCAATGGCACAGTCATAGGGGCGATGGGGAGGTAGTACCTCTGCAACTCTTTTGGAGAACACGTCCGCAAAATCTGCATAACATCCTGGCAATCCTGGCAAACTTAGCTGCGAAAGCCTGACTGGAAGGCTCAAGCAACTCTTGAAACAATCAGTACCCCAACTAAGAATCTCCCCAGAGACCCAGTCAAATTGAGGATTGTGGGCCCTTAACCAGGGTAACCCCAACACCAATGGGGCAAAAGTACAGACAGTCACATAAAAGGACAATTTTCCAGAGTGTGTGGCTCCAATAAACAAAGAAATCTGGCTAGTGCAAGAGGTAATTTTACCCTGGGATAATGGTTCCCCGTTTAACCCACAAATCTCAATTTCCGATGCCAAGGGTACTAAGGGAACAGAGTGTTTCAGGGCGAATTGGCAGTCCATAAAAACCCCGTCGGCCCCACTGTCCACAAAGGCCTCAGTCTTGACAGTTTGACCGAGGATCTTCAAGGTCACCGGAATGATAAAAGTCTTCTTGGGAAATTCTGACTTCTGGCCTGACAGGATATTTCCCATCACCCTCAGGCCCTGAAGTTTTCCGGCTTTTCTGGGCATGATACTACCACATGACCTTTATTCCCACAGTACAAACATAACCCCTGCTGTCTCCTCCGCGTCTTCTCACGCGAGGAGAGGCGGGTAGTCCCAATCTGCATAGGCTCCTCGGAAAATTCCTCAGAGTCTGAGGTTCCCTTGGGAAAGAAGGAAACCTCGGTCTCCCTTTCAAGCCTGCGCTCTCTCAGCCGTCTATCCACCCGAATGGATAACTGCATGAGCTGATCCAAGCTATCAGGCAAGGGATATTGTACCAGTTGGTCTTTTAACTGGTTAGAAAGACCTCTTCGGTACTGGTGTCTCAGGGCTGGGTCATTCCACTGGGTATCATGGGCCAACCTCCGAAACTCCGTACAATAAACCTCAACTGGCCTTCGCCCTTGCTTAAGGATCGAAATCTGAGCCTCGGCTGAGGCCGTCTTGTCAGGGTCATCATACAACATGCCCAGTGCCGTAAAAAAAGCATCAACACTTTTAAGCGATGGACAGTCAGGCTGCAACCCATATGCCCAGATCTGTGGGTCTCCTTGTAGCAAGGAAATCACTATGCCCACCCGCTGAATCTCCGACTCAGAAGACTGAGGCCTAAGCTGGAAATATAGCTTGCAGCTCTCCTTGAAACAAAAGAACTGCGAGCGATCTCCAGAAAAACGATCCGGGAGATTTACTTTCGGCTCCTTAACCCCTGAAGGCACTGCTGCTGCGGGAGCTCCGCCAGCGGCCTGCGAGGTGTGCATTTTAATGGACAAATCATTAAATTGTCGAGTCAGGACCTGCACCTGATCGACCACCTGTTGCAAAGTATTTTGAGGGGTATGCTCCATATTCCCACAAAATTTCAACAGGAGTATTTGGCTGCTGAATATGTTATGCACACCAGTGCCAGCAGGAATGTACTGGTGTCTGAACGGAGAGGGATGCAAAACAAATGAACTCACAGACAGACTGGGGAATATGACATTACATACATAGAAGGTGATAGGGTAACAAAATAAACACAAAGTGAACAGAGAAGCCCAAAGGCTAAGAAACTGGGTGTCTCCCTAGTATTAGGAATGCTCAGATGGAAAGAAGCGAGATGTTGTGATTTAATACGTAGAGAACCCGAAATGCTGGTGCTAAGGGCAACAGCAAAACCCTAAAGGGTTACCAACGGGTGTGGCAGTAAACTCCTTGGTCAGAGATGGAATAATAGACACAAGGAGAGTCTCCACAATCCTAGTCCTCACTTGCAGTGCACTGGTTCAGCTTACTGCCACTAAACTGACACCTGAACACCTTGCACAGTGAGAAAGGATTTTGGCAGGCAAGTCTGAGAATACAGCCGCAAACTTGCTAGGTTCACAGAGTAGCAAAAGAACCCCAGCAGGTTAAACGACTGACTCCAGTCTTACTGCTAGGTCTGGATTGGCAGAGTGTAATACCAAATCCCAAGGCCTATTTGCAGTAAGCAACAAACAAATACAAAGTTTACACAGTACTAGCTAGCTTTCAGGAACTGACTAACCAACAAAGATTCAGCAGCATCTGCCTAACCTGAGAAGAGGGTTTATATAGCAGGTGCTGTCCACGCCCCACTCAGACCTCACAGACTGTGAGCACAAAAACCAGCACCGGATCCCCTGCCATGCACAGAGTCTGTAACCACTGCACAGCAAAAGACCCGAACCGGAGTATCAGCTACGCTCAGGTTACTCCGCTAGCACTTGTCTCCCGGTTGCCATGACGACGTGGCAGCACAGAGCAGGAGACCCTAACACAGGGTGATCGCAGTCCCCAATGGGAGGACTGACGCTCAGGGAGTCACTCCCGTCAAGGACATTGCTATGCATTGCCCCTGGTCCCGGGCAGAATTGAGGACAATTATGTCTGAATTTCCCGATACACAGCTTACACAGCTGGTTCTAACCCTAGCAGGAAACTGATAGCAACCGCACCACCACCGTATATTACAGGAGAGATAATGGCTACAGAGAATGGCATACTGATATATGACGATAAGAGTAAACTTAATAAATGTATTAATGACGATAAGAGTAAAACTGATAAATGTATAAATTCTAACCCGTGCAAGTTGCACCCCATTTTAAACTTCCCTCAGGATTACAAGCAAGAAAGTGAGCCCAGCACGATGTCGGCACTTTCTCTACCAGCCACCATACAGGACACCCAGGTGGGCACGGCCCAATCGGTAAGAGCAGTAGTAAAGCCCCCTAGCGGAGGGTCAGGTGAGGTCGTGTCCACAGGTAAGTACGGTATTGTACATTATGCACAGACAATTGCACCTCACATTGTAGAGTCAACACAAAATGATATAATTGAACTGAATCCTGTCAGGGTGATCGCAGTCCCCAATGGGAGGACTGACACTCATGGAGTCACTCCCGTCAAGGACATTGCTATGCGTTGCCCCTGGTCCTGGGCAGAATTGAGGACAATTATGTCTGAATTTCCCGATCCCAGAAAAGATCTAGTCGGATGCCAGAGGTTTATTAAAGAATTAGGTAATGCCACCGAACCCACAAACAAAGATTGGCGAACAGTGCTTCGAGTATGTCTACCTTCCAATATTGACCCTGCAAAATGTATTACTGATTGTAAATTAGACGCAGAAGTACATCTCACTGAGGAGTACACTCAGGAGAATGTACGACAAATCAATCTGCAGTTAGGAGTATATTTCCCAACTGTTGTCAAGTGGAATAAAATTTTCTCCATTAGACAAAAAGAAGGTGAAACTGCTTCTGACTATTTCCACCGAGCACTGCAGGTAATTGCTAAATTAACTGGGATCAAAGACATTAAGGATAATGTGCATCATAGAGAGGTAGCTGTGTCCGTATTAATGGACGGGTTAAAGGAAGCGTTGAGAACCAGAGTACAAACCACTCAACCTAACTGGAGAGGTATCTCGGTGGCTGCCTTAAGAGAGTCCGCTGTTAAGCACGATTGAAACATCATTAAACACAGGGAGTCACAGGGGGATAAGCTGATGACAGTAAGTATAAAAGTCCTGACAACGAAGTCACATCAGCCTAAACCCCAGACCCCTGATGGTAAGTCGTATGTGGTAAAATGTTATAACTGCCAGAGGGAAGGACATTACGCACGGAACTGTAATTTTAGAGACCCACATAAGGTATATCGACCCCCTAGACCAGAACATGACACACTGTATGACGCACGAAATTGGAATCAGGGATCACATAGGGAAAATTTTGGGCCGCACCTGTAGTCTGCAGCCAGTGAAGTTAATTGATAGCCTTGGAAGTGAACCTGAGGTCACAGTTGATGTAGTTGGTAGATCATTCCTTGTAGACACAGGGGTGGCCAGGTAAACTCTGTAATTTATCTTTAAAAATGTTTCCTCTTCATCTCTGACGTTCACCGACAGAACTACAGCCCAAACATCACATGTCTACTCGGTCTTTTCAGAGGTCTGCCCAACCCCAGTATATCTCACCAGCATCATTGTGCCTGGCCATGCACAGAGGGTGGAGAGTGGAAATACTGGTGGGGGAGACTGTGCAGAGATACCGATAGACATGTTAGTGTGACAGCCTGAAGGTGAACGGAAATCTGACAATTTTTTCTTTATACTCTCTCTTTTTGTTTTTTCATGTTCTACGGATGGTATGTCACACAACAGTTAAACAAATGGTAATGCAAGATTTATGCTCCCTACAGAAAAGTCGCTGACTTGGAAAGAATATCGTATCACTGGAGTGTCCGTTTCGGGAAGACTGAGAGGCAGCACTGTTGAGACGGCATCTGGGCAAGGAGAACAACAAGACTAGAGGCGGTTATCGTACCAGTTTTCTTTCCTTTCTATTATTTTCTTTACCTCCCATTACCACTCTTTCTTTCTCCTCCTGCAAGATGGACTTACCCCAAGAGACTGCGTTCCGGGTTTTCCTGTTGACCCTGTTGTTGACCAGAACATTCTATTTCGGTGAGAGTACCAGAGAGGTCGAGAAAGGATCTGGAATGGGTTCTGATGACAAGGACGGATTAGTAGAATTCCAAGAGCAACACATTCACCGAGCAAAGGCGAGTATCAGAAAACGATCTGGTAGTCATGACACTAGGAGACATTGTGAAGGGTTATTGGCTGAAGAAAATTGTATCTGTAGAAATTGTGAAAACATAGTTGAGGATGGGTGCATCCAGAGATGTCAGTCCAGCCTTAATATCAACATGGATCGTCATCCATTGAGTGATTATCACTCATTAGTGGGTAAGGTTTTAAACCAAACGGAATGCTGGGTGTGCTCACAAGTACCTCAAGGTCAGAGCAAGTCAGGATTAGTACCGTACCCTTTAACACTAGATGAGGTACTTGAATTGAGGGGTGGGAGACCGGTGGACAAGAAATTTAATATTTCTAGGCCTCCTAGTTTGAAGCTCCACCAATATCATGTGGATAGGTCCTTAATATGTTTCAACATTTCCAATCCCCGAAAGCCGGGAAATTGGGAAGTGACATGGAACAACCAAACCATAGCATTTTCACACAGAGCCGATAGAATGCCCGTAGACACAGAGCCGGCCTTAGGCATAGGCAAACTAGGCAAATGCCTAGGGCATTTGGTATGCTTAGGGGCACCAGCAGCTTCTGCTGATTAAAATGATATGCTACATGCCTATATTCTGTGTGTGACTGCTGCTGTATCTGCATACAAAATGCTATGTTGCGTGTATTCCTGGAAATCACTGTAATGTAGCATTTCGTATGCAGATACAGCCGCAGTCGCACACAGAATATAGACATGCTGCATATCATTTTAATCAGCAGAAGATGCTTGTGCATCCTAGACATATAGTAATGCAAATAATATGCATTTTCATAAATAAAAGGCGCCCGACGTTAGCAGAGCTGCAAGCTGACTTATGCCAGGCATCTCCTGCAGAACTAGCGGCGGGGCTAGGGGGCACCAGCCAAAATCTTGCCTAGGGCATCATATTGGTTAGGGCCGGCTCTGCGTAGACCCAGAACTTATACGCCAAATAGCCGACGGTGGGAGATATTTTCGGTACAGGTATACTCTAGGAAGTAGGACCATGTGGGTTGGAGAAGTATCATCAGGATACTGTGCGCATATCATACAGCCTGATACGTGTACTGAACAAATGAGAGTTAGGGATAGGATTTTTCACCTGGAAGGTTTGCAATATGGTGATGTCATATTCTGTCTCATATGTTCTCCCCGATGATGCATATTTCATATGCGGGAGGAAGGCGTATAAGTGGCTTGCCCCAAACTCAGAGGGATTGTGTTCCATTGGAAGAGTGTTGCCAGAAGTAATGACCATTACCCATAATAAGATGAAAGACGTTCACCGCAATGCTCAAGCTCCTTACACTCACACTCATTACGAACACATCGTTAAGAGACACCTTATAGATAGGACAGAGCACGCAGCCTCTGATTTGATCCACGAATCCACCGGGATTCAATTCCTACTCGCGTTAGATATCACCCGTACCGCCAGAGGAATTATAAATTTTAGGTATATTCATGCGCTAGCGAACCTGATAGACAATATCACAGAGATGTATGATGACACCTTCAGGTATACTGGGGGGGAATTGCAAGCTAACAAAACGGAACTGATCCAGCACAGGATGGTTCTTAATTACATCACAACGGTGACAGGCGGGTATTGTGTCACCCTAGCAACTCAGTATGGTGTGAAATGCTGTACGTATATTACAAACAGCACTGATGACCCCACCGAGGTCATAGATCAAAATATGGATGATATCTTGCAGTTGAAGTGGGAGTTCCGAAGGAGACACAACCTTACCCTTGCTGCAGTGAGTAATGAACTGACCGGCTGGGTTTCATGGTTGAACCCACGCAATTGGTTCTCAGGTTTAGGAGAATGGGCTCAAAATGTTATCGTGAATGTAGGAAAGTTTCTCCTTTGTATCCTGGGAGTTGTCATAATGATTGGTTTGATATTTAGATGTGTTCGGATTTTAATGCAGCACAAGCGCAGTACCAAAGTGATGAGTTTGAGGAGCGAGGGCATTGTTACAACAACTGGTTTAATTTATGACCCATCAATTGAGACAATGTTGTGATAAGACGTGATTCCACGGTCCGTTTCTTTCACCCGTTTCTCCTTTGTTTTTCTCCAAGGAAAAAAAGACATCCATTTGGAAGAAGACTAAAGACTTTGATGGAGAAGACTACAAACCTTTGATGGACATTTCTACAGACTTTGAGAGACACTTTAGAGACTTTAAAGACTTTTTATGGACACTTGAAAGACTTTGATTATCACCCACAGCAAGGATACACCTATCCGGACAAGAGTTCAACAGACACCCAAGGACAATTGCACACATTATCATATGAATGACTATTTGTGACATGTTTCTTATCTTCATTTCTACAATCTTCAGGTAGTGACACACATAGTCGACAGGTGATATAGGTACATATATTAGCACTCACATGTTTTTCCCCCCTCCATGTATCATGAACTAATGTGCACCCCATTTGTTGGAACAAGAAGCCGAAAAGAGCTCGGTAGTGTTTGTTGGCCCACTTACAGACCCTTAATACGGGATAAGAAGGATTTAATGTATACTTCGCAATACCTCGAAGCTTATTTAGAACATGTACGGCATGATGATACATGCCCCCCCAGACATGAAGTTCATACATACATGCTTTTACTATCTCACTAGGCCATACATTTCCCGCCTACTCCTCTCCTCCCTCCACCCAATCATATATAGGTATTTCATATGTATTGTATATTTTTCTGCTTAAATGTTTAGATTGTGGCAGTTATTGTTGACTGCCAAAGGGTCGACTGTCAAAGTCGAAAAATATTGTTATACATAGCCATTGTACTAACCCCTCATGCACATGCACGCTGCTCGTGCACCCGGTCCCCCGTGCATACACATACCCGCAAGTTGCGTAAGAGACGCTCCAGCGACTCATGCGCATGATATGTGTATTTACGGCAGAGTTTGTGAGCGTGTAGCGTGCGACTCGAACGCAGCATATTTAACCCAAATAGTGCATTTTGTAGATATAGTTCCCTTAGATCATGTCAGCGAGTAATGTTAGTTTAAACAGTTCCTGGACAGAGGGATTCGTCTTTGCATGATAGGAAGGGTCAGACAAAGGTTGGTAGGTGATGTCTAGTATCCAGCTGTAGGGTATTTTTAGGGTAACATTCCGGTGTTAGTTAGGAAAAGATCGCTCGCTCCTGCGTATAGTTATGTACAAAAGTAGATTATGAACATTAACTGTATTTGCTGTAAATTACACATGCGGCGGGAATCCCGAGGATACCTCCCACCAGCGCAGTTGGGAAAAGACATCGCCTACCTGTTCAAATCCACCTATGACCTTTGCTGTAATGTAGAGACACATCCCTGTGTCCAATGAACAATGAGATTACAGTGACCATTGTATTGTGAATGTATGTTGTGTATAAAAAGACCACTGTTGCCTGGCCAGCACACAAGACTCTGAAGGCTTTCTCCCTGATAGCTGAGGACTGGTCCAGGACGCGCTTGCGAACGATTCCCCGCGTATGTATATTCTCTGTAGCCATTATTCTCTGTTATTCTGTTTAGATTTCCTTGTTAGCCTGTAGTGTATAACTTGTATCTGTTTACCCCTTTTCTCTGAATAATCCGCTGCGGTGTTAGAGCCCAGTGGTTTACCACAAACCGGTGTTGTGTTTTCACTTTCCTGCAAAGGGCTTTCTTAGCGTCTCGATCGCTATAAGGTGTATAAGCATTGTTAAGGTTTTAAGGTATTACATCGTTGCAGTACTAGACTGCTAAGGTTTAAAGTATAAGCACACCCTTACACTGTTTCATTACTTAAGGTTTACTGTATATCACTCTATGTGCGTCCGCGCCGCGTGTACGTTGTACCCACGGCACGGCGTCTGATACGCTAACAGCGTGCTTAGTACGAAGCGTGAATCCGTGTGCGTACGTGCCGCTCGTGCGTCGCGCCCACGACATAGCGTCGGATACGCTAAAGTGCGTATCCATACGGTACTCAGTACGCAAATAGCGTAGTTAGTCCGTAGTGTGTGTAATAAGTCTAGCGGCCATAGCGACTCCACGGTAATAGTGTATAGCTTTATGTTTTAAGGTAATATTTGACATTATCACTGGTCATGCTAGTCGGAAAGTATCTGACAAGCATTGAATACACCACCATAACGGTGGTGTATTCAATGCTTGTCAGATACTTTCCGACGGAAAGGATCCGACAATGCAGTATTCAATTTGCAGCCAAATCCGACAGGATTTGTCCGTTCCCGACAATGCCAATCTGACTTGTCGGATTGACATTGTCGGAAACGGGGCTAAAACCTGTCAGTGGGACAGTCCCCAAAAAACTGGACTGTTCCGCGAAAGTCGGGACACTTGGGAGGTATGCATTTTATGCAAATGCACTACAGTAATCGTGTGTAGATACAAGTTAAACATGCCATTTTTGCAATTTGTTTTGTTTTGGGTTACACTTACATGTATCTTTAAATTAAACTCCATACCAAGAATACATGATGTGCCCACACAAGACTTTGCTGGTCTTTCGTAGATGGTGAAGCAGGTTGCATAACATTTTCTCCAGAGATATATATCTGCTGTATGTGAGGATCTACTGTAATAACAGCTACAGACAACACATGGCAGTGCATTGCAATCAGTGCTTTTCAAGAGGACAAGTCAAATAGGTCTGGGAGACCACTCCAGTAAGCAGCCTTTTTAGTAAGCCTCACTCCTCCAAGGTTTTCATGAGCAAAGTTTGAATTTGATGTCTTTGCTGATGCTTCGAAGGGTCTTGATTTGTTCAGCCCTCATTATTCTAATTTCTCCAATGCATCGTTTTCAACTTTGATGGTCATAATTCCTTTTCCACCCCTTTAACTTCATCTCTGTTCCTCACAACATCCTCTCATTGCTAAGATACTTGGTAGACATGGTGTGTCTCTGATAGCTACCCCAGCTAGGTGGCTCTTTTCTAGGAACAACCAGCATATTTTAAATGTGCCCCAACTTGGACCAATCTGGTGTAGAGTTGTGGTTTGACATTTTAAACACTACTGAAACAAAAAATAAACCCTATACTGACTTCTTACAGATGATGCCCACCAAGGCCTTTTTTCAGCCAACTCCCAACCACATTTTTATTCTAGAGCAATGAATTGCAGCACCAGTTTTTGCCCAGAAGCCTAAAATTGCTGCTTTCATATGTTTTGATGGCAGCCCCAAAGAGTGCAAGGAATTCCTAACCCATAACGTTGCATGGTAGCCCTAGAGACTATGTATTTGCTAATTTGTAATTAACTGACAATCTGAAAAGCACAATCAATTATCACTGGTTCTGCATGCGCAACACAGTGGCAATATGAGGAGAATTAGAATGGCTACCCAAAGAGTTTTAAGGTTTAAGCTGGGCCTTTGACAAAAACGAAAAACAAGCATAGGCACAACCCAGAAGTGACTAACCAAATGAACTGATACGTGGTACCTTGCCACCAAGGATATCCAACCCTGTAGGTGTTTGGCAGTTATAGAAGTTCTAATAGTGAAACCAAGCCTCCTAACATGTATCAGGAGTAAATCATGGCTAGAATTATTTTTTTCCTAACAAACTATAAGAAAAAGGGAACAGACCATGGAGGCGCACAAGAAAAATTAGAGATGTTCAGCCTACCAATAGGCAAATATGTGTGCACTGCAGTTGAACACTGGGACATATTCAACTACATTTCTCCTCTAATTGAATCTACCCCATAGAACAGATTAGAGTTAAGTATTTTTGAAGGTAAAGGGATCTTGTAGTCTTTAAGTTTTGCCGTGATTTCCACTATAGTTATACATTAAGGGTATCATGTTTGATTGACCCATAGGACATAAAAACAATTATTTTAATTGTACTGTAATGTTCCTTTAAGGCTTCTTTGATGCCAATGTGGCCTTTTTATATGTGACATTTTATTGGAGTCCGGTCAGACCAGATGCATTTAGATCATTTTCCTTTTGCATGCCATTAATTAAAAATGAAATCTGATTTTGCTACAGAAAGAATGTAATGGTTTGTTTCATCCAAGATGTAGTGCCATTTTTCCATTCCTTAAATCCTAAGACAGTAGCCGAGATCCGTACACAGATACACTAATTGGTGTCAAGGGAATACAATGGTATAGATACACACAGAAAAACAGAACAAAACACACTAATTCCCTTCAATGTGCTCCTTCTGCGGCTAATTAACCTTCATCATTTATAAAGCACTCATTCGCAGTCAATGATTGAGGTTAACAATATGTGTAATGTTGAAACTATAAAAGTTATGTAAGTTCGACAATGCTACTCTGCTTAACAGATAACCCAAAGGTCGACGTTGATGAATCAGCTTTTGTGCTTCACAAGATGGACAATTTATTCACAAATTCATCAGCCACTAAAGCATCATCTTGGCTAGTCGTACGTAGTCCACACTTGTCTATAACTACAGTGGCTGGTTGCCAAACAACAAGCTTGGAGGGAAAGTCAATAGAAATCCCCACAGGCACAGGCAAATCATAGCAATAAAGGGGCGAGGATTTTCAAGTTTACCATGGTGATAGTTGTCAAGGGCGGTTGCCAGTCTTCGTTTAAAGAGATTACATTTAAAGAGCACACACACAAATTTGTGGAGGGAGGTACTAATTTCCCAGACCGAGGCTTACAGGATGGGCCCGACGAGGGACTGAGTTTGCTGCTCCCTCCCCCTTTCTGACCTGTCAGGGAGTCTCCATTGATTACAAAAATAAAATATACCCTAATTAGAAAAACTGAGAGGAATTAATCCATGCCATCTAGCATTATTTCAGTGTTCAGAAGGCAATACTCATCTATAGCGGGTCCATCGCAAATGTGCACTCCCAGCGTGACTAGGCGATCCGGTACATAGCTGCGCTATGGGTGTACGCTGAGATGCTCCCATTACAGCGAATGGGGCACGTGTGCATCACAGAAAGACTAAAACTAGTGCATTTTTTCGGATGGTTCCTTATGATACATAGAGAAAATAAAAATATTTTGCAGCGCACATAGATTCGGCAAAAATGTTTTTATTAAGACTTTATATATAATTATTTATCAATGCTTGCCAAATTCAAATATATTCTAAAAGTTCAAAACAACCACCGGCCGGTATAATTGAATCTCTATTGTTATATTTAAAAAGGACAAAAAATAAAACAGAACACTTTGCACAGCCTATATCGATTTTTCCATTAATATACTGAATTCTATTCAGTGTGGACACTTTGTGTCACCCTTGACTAAAATAATGTCTAAAAATCGATACAGAGGTGCACAGAGACTCAAATATAAATTAATATCACTATGTTACAATAAATGTATCATTGTTGCATTCTGAAAGATAACAGAAAGAAAAAAATGGCATTTCTTTTGAAGTCTCTAATAGCAGTTCAGCTGTATGGCTTCACACTCTGTTTAGGACACAAGAACTTTTTCAGTCCATTCACAACATTGGAAGTCCATTCAGTGTTTAAGATTTATTAAACCATACAAACACTTGGGAATCTTCAGCTGATTAGTGTTCCTGATATCCGTGAGTAATTAATTCTAAAACACAGGATATTGCAGTGATCCGTTTAGGATTCAGAGGACCATATAATTAGGTCTGACAATGTAAATTACTTTGTCTGGCCAGACAGTGTGATTATTCTCACCGCACTCTTCCGTTCATTAGGTCCACAGGGCTCCTCCCAGCTGCTGGTGCTGGTAACCTTTAAAGCGCAGTCATCTCTGGAGGATGCAGTCCAAATGGACTAATAGCGGCTTAGTGGTGAGTGTATCCACTGGCGGTGGTAGAAATGAATATAGTGAGTGGTTTACGCGTTTCTCCGCCTCCCTCCGGGCTCAGCGGCTTCATCAGATACATACTATTGGTACATTTTCTTAATTTTTAATTCATATAATTAGTTCCATAATTAGCAGATTAAAACATTTTTTTGCAATGAAATAATACTTATTAACAGATTATTTGGTGTCACTTGATGCTGAGCTGTGTATATTTTAGGACTATGGTATCTCATGTGCCATTATGCAACAGTCATTCTGCATTTAACTTCTCCATTAGTAGTAATGGGCTTGTGTATAATCCCAGTTTCTACATTGTAGACCAGAGGTTCTCAAACTCGGTCCTCCCGGGCCCACACAGTGCATGTTTTGCAGGTCTCCTCACAGAATCGCAAGTGAAATAATTAGCTCCACCTGTGGACCTTTTAAAATGTGTCAGTGAGTAATTAATACACCTGTGCACCTGCTGGGTTACCTGCAAAACATGCACTGTGTGGGCTCCCGAGGACCGAGTTTGAGAACCTCTGTTGTAGACACTGTTATTCACTCGGTCATGTAGGGTGGATGTATATTAACTGGTGTAGAGACTGTAGACTAAAGAAGTTGGTCCCTCCCAACCAATGTTTCTCAAATCCAGACCTCAGGGCACCGGATTTGCAATGGGAGTTTTCTTTATATACTCACGTGTAAGTGATGCAATCGGGGGCTTTCTGTGAAGCCACGCCACTTTTGTTGGATACTGTATGTTTGGGTATGTTTTATAACATGTAACATGATTTGGAGATGAACTGAATGTGTATTGAGGGAACCCGGGACTTCCAGCAGTGAGGCCATGCCTTTTTATGATAGGTCACATTCCCTTTCACTGTAGCATGTGGTGTACACACCGGGTGTCACCAGTACCAGTAACTCCTCATTAGGTTTTGAAACTAGGGGGATTGTTAGGGTTAGGCTGCAGGGGTGAGGGAGGTTAGGGTTAGGCTGCGGGGGTGTGGAAGGTTAGGGTTTGGCTGCGGTTGCGGGAGACAGTTAGGGTTAGGCTACAGGAGGGGATGTTTATGTTAGGCGAGTAATCCTAATGTATGGGCGGCAGAGGACTTCCTCTCATCTTTTGCTGGTACTACTTACTCTTCTCATCTTAAAACTCAGCTCCTAAGCATGAAAGTAAACAGCATCGACTTGTTCTGGGCGTGATATCAATAAACAAAGGAGAGGAGAAAAACAGCTGTGAATATTAGCCAGACATTCATGTGCCATAGAAAGGTAAACAATTGTAATCTCAGCAGAGCAAGGATTCCCCCGTCTCGTTGTTTGCCTTAATATCTATTGTGCTCATAGCTGTAATTACTCTGTAGCCTAGTATTGATATTATAAATCATAGTATATAAAGAGACATTTATTATAATACAAGGATAGCGAAGCAGCACAAATAATATTTGTTCTTATTTTAATCAAGAGCAAGCAATGCATGTTACCATCTTATAGACTGTATATAAAGCCTGTATTGTGAAAGGCATATCTATGTTAGGCATACCTTTTCTCTAAGTAACTGTATATATGAAGCTAATGTAGTACTATGGTCAAGCTCTAAATGGTAAACATTACACACTATTCACAGTTAAAAAAGTTATTTATCATTGGTAGGTGATATATTATTCGGTATTTATGTACTTATACAATGTATAGTCTTTCATCTCTAGGGTTTGCGAGCTGTGGTGTATTATAATATAGACAATGTGGCAGGTAACCACCATCTGCCAGATTAAGGGGTTATGTGAACTGGGGACACTGTGGCATAGTGTGAACTAAGGGCACTGCATGGCATAATGTTAACTAGGGATGCTACAATGTGGCATAAAATTAACTGGGGGGCCCATGTGGCATAATGTGAATTAGGGGCACTACAATGTTGCAAAATAAGAACAAGGAGCAATACAAAGTGGCTTCATGTAAACTAGGGGTACTACAATGTGTACAACGTGAACTGGGAGAACTGTGTGGCATAATGTGAACCAGGGGCATGCAGTGGGTCATACCATGAACTGCAATGTGCTTAATATGAACTGTGAAATGGGGCATTGCATTGTGGTATTATGTGAACTGTGGGCAGTACAATATTGCATATTGTGAACTGTGAGCACTACAATGTGGCATTTTATGACCTGCAGACCCTGCAACGTAGTATAATATGAACTGTGCACTGTGGTAAATATGGGGCACTGTAAGGCATAATATTAACTGGGGGTACTACAGTGTAGCATATTGTGAACTAGGTGCAATGCAATGTGGCACAATGTGAACTGGAACACTGTGTGACAATGTGAACTGAGGAGACTACAGTGCGGCATTATGTGAACAAGAGGAACTACAATGAGGCATAATGTGAACTCAGGGCAATACAATGTGTCATACTGTGTTGAGAACCAGGATTACTGTATAGGGATTACTGTATAGGATAATGTGAGCTAGGACACCACTATGGGGCATAATTTAAACTAAGGCACTGCTATGGGGAAAATAATGATATAGGGCACTGTTATGGGGCACAAAATGAGCTAAGGCACTACTATGGAAAATAAAATGAGCTGGGGCATAAAATGAGCTAGGGCACTGACTGTCCTAATTCATGACCACTCACTGGTAGGCCACTCACAGCCAATCAGTTACCATGGTAATGGGCGCTGATTGGCTGGTGGTCATAGAAGTGACGAAACTCGCGTATGTTCCATCACTTACGGGAGAAGAGCAATATAGGTATACACATATATTGCATCTCAGTCCAGGGGGATCAGGTTGTCTTTAATTTTGAACAATCGGGGATGCTACTAGAGAAGGGGACTGACTGGCACCCTGGATTTCTACTGGAGAAGGACACTGATCGGTGACAAAGTAAGTATGTTCACTGTGTGCGAGAGTGTAAGTAAGGGTTACAGTTGGTGCGCATATACTGTGGTTACTTTAATTTCTCTGAAGTCCTAGTGGATGCTGGGTACTCCGTAAGGACCATGAGGAATAGACGGGCTCCGCAGGAGACTGGGCACTCTAAAAGAAAGATTAGGTACTATCTGGTGTGCACTGGCTCCTCCCTCTATGCCCCTCCTCCAGACCTCAGTTAAAATCTGTGCCCGGCTCGAGCTGGTTGCACACTAGGGGCTCTCCTGAGCTTCTAGTAAAGAAAGTATTTGTTAGGTTTTTTATTTTCAGTGAGATCTGCTGGCAACAGACTCACTGCTACGAGGGACTTAGGGGAGAGAAGCGAACCTACCTGCTTGCAGCTAGCTTGGGCTTCTAGGCTACTGGACACCATTAGCTCCAGAGGGATCGAACACAGGCCCAGCCTCGGTCGTCCGGTCCCGGAGCCGCGCCGCCGTCTCCCTTGCAGAGCCAGAAGCAAGAAGAACGTCCTGGAAATCGGCGGCTGAAGACTCCGGTCTTCATTAAGGTAGCGCACAGCACTGCAGCTGTGCGCCATTGCACCCTATGCACACCACATACTCCGGTCACTGATGGGTGCAGGGCGCTGGGAGGGGGGGGGGGGGCGCCCTGGGCTGCAATTAGAGTACCTTAAATTGGCAAAAAGCACATAATATAGTCTAATAAACTATATATGTGCAAAAATCCCCTGCCATAATATTAATATAAGAGCGGGAGAAGTCCGCCGTGAAGGGGGCGGGGCTATCTCCCTCAGCACACTGGCGCCATTTTCTCTTCACAGTTCAGCTGGAAGACAGCTCCCCAGGCTCTCCCCTGCAGTTTCCAGGCTCAAAGGGTTAAAAAGAGAGGGGGGGCACTAAATTTAGGTGCAAACTATACATGTAAAGCAGCTATAGGGAAAAATCACTTTCTGTAATAGTGTAAATCCCTAATTATATAGCGCTGTGGTGTGTGCTGGCATACTCTCTCTGTCTCCCCAAAGGACTTTGTGGGGTCCTGTCCTCAGTCAGAGCATTCCCTGTGTGTGTGCGGTGTGTCGGTACGGCTGTGTCGACATGTTTGATGAGGAGGCTTATGTGGAGGCGGAGCAGGTGCCGATAAATGTGATGTCACCACCTGCGGGGTCGACACCAGAGTGGATGGATATGTGGAAGGTATTAACCGACAGTGTCAACTCCTTACATAAAAGACTGGATGGCGTAACAGCCGTGGGACAGCCGGCTTCTCAGCCCGTGCCTGCCCAGGCGTCTCAAAGACCATCAGGGGCTCAGCTACCTCAGATGGCAGATACAGATGTCGACACGGAGTCTGACTCCAGTGTCGACGAGGATGAGACATATACACAATCCACAAGGGGCATCCGTTACATGATTACGGCAATGAAAAATGTGTTACACATTTCTGACATTAACCCAGGTACCACTAAAAAGGGTATTATGTTTGGGGAGAAAAAGCAGCCAGTGTTTTTTCCCCCATCAGATGAGTTGAATGAAGTGTGTGAAGAAGCGTGGGGTTCCCCCGATAAGAAACTGGTAATTTCTAAAAAATTACTGATGGCTTTCCCGCCAGAGGATAGGTCACGTTGGGAGATATCTCCTAGGGTGGATAAGGCGCTCACACGCTTGTCAAAAAAGGAGGCACTGCCGTCTCAGGATACGGCCGCCTTGAAGGAGCCTGCTGATAGAAAGCAGGAGGCTATCCTGAAGTCTGTATATACACACTCAGGTACTATAGTAAGACCTGCAATTGCTTCAGCATGGATGTGTAGTGCTGCTGCAGCGTGGTCTGATACCCTGTCAGATAATATTGATACCCTCGACAGGTATACTATTTTGCTAACCATAGAGCATATTAAAGACGTCGTCTTATATATGAGGGATGCACAGAGGGATATTTGCCGGCTGGCATCTAGAATTAATGCAATGTCCATTTCTGCCAGGAGGGTATTATGGACCCGGCAGTGGACAGGTGATGCTGATTCTAAAAGGCACATGGAGGTTTTGCCTTATAAGGGTGAGGAATTGTTTGGGGATGGTCTCTCGGACCTCGTATCCACAGCAACAGCTGAGAAATCGACATTTTTACCTCAGGCTCCCTCACAACCTACGAAAGCACCGTACTATCAGGTACAGTCCTTTCGGCCTCAGAAAGGCAAGCGGATCAAAGGTGCTTCCTTTCTGCCCAGAGGCAGGGGGAGAGGGAAAAAGCTGCACCAGACAGCCAGTTCCAAGGAACAAAAATCCTCCCCTGCTTCTACTGAGTCCACCGCATGACGCTGGGGCTCCACAGACGGAGCCAGGTGCGGTGGGGGCGCGTCTCCGGAACTTCAGCGACCAGTGGGTTCGCTCACAGGTGGATCTCTGGGTTCTACAAGTGGTATCGCAGGGATACAAGCTGGAATTCGAGGTGTCTCCCCCTCGCCGTTACCTCAAATCAGCCTTGCCAACTACTCCCCAGGACAGGGAGGTAGTACTGGCGGCAATTCACAAGCTGTACCTCCAGCAGGTGATAATAAAAGTTCCCCTCCTTCAACAGGGACGGGGTTACTATTCCACAATGTTTGTGGTACCGAAACCAGACGGTTCGGTGAGACCCATTCTAAATTTGAAATCCTTGAACACTTATATAAGGAAGTTCGAGTTCAAAATGGAATCGCTCAGGGCGGTTATTGCAAGCCTGGAAGAGGGGGATTACATGGTATCACTGGACATCATGGATGCTTACCTACATGTCCCCATTTACCCACCTCACCAGGAGTACCTCAAGGTTGTGGTACAGAACTGCCATTACCAATTCCAGACGTTGCCGTTTTGTCTGTCCACGGCACCGAGGGTGTGTTCCAAGGTAATGGCCAAAAATGATGAGAGTCCTTCGAAAGAAGGGAGTTATAATTATCCGGTACTTGGACGATCTCCTTATAAAGGCGAGGTCCAAGGAGCAGTCGTTGATCGGAGTAGCACTATCTCAGGAAGTGCTACAACAGCACGGCTGGATTCTGAATATCCCAAAGTCGCAGCTGGTTCTACGACGCGTCTGCTGATATTGGGCATGTTTTTGGACACAGAACAGAAGAAGGTGTTTCTCCCGGAGGAGAAGGCCAAGGAGTTGTCATCTCGGGTCAGAGACCTCCTAAAACCAAAACAGGTGTCGGTGCATCATTGCACGCGAGTCCTGGAAAAGGTGGTAGCTTCTTACGAAGCAATTCCCTTCGGCAGGTTCCATACAAGGAACTTTCAGTGGGACCTGTTAGACAAGTGAGGATCGCATCTTCAGATGCATCAGCTGATCACCCTGTCCCCGGGGCCAGGGTGTCTTTGCTGTGGTGGCTGCAGAGTGCTCATCTTCTCGAGGGCCGCAGATTCGGCATTCAGGACTGGGTCCTGGTGACCGCGGATGCAAGCCTCCGAGGTTGGGGAGCAGTCACTCAGGGAAGACATTTCCAAGGACAATGGTCGAGTCAGGAGACTTCCCTACACATAAATATTCTGGACCTAAGGGCCAGTTACAATGCCCTAAGGCAAGCAGAACCCCTGCTTTAAAACTAGCGGGTGCTGATTCAGTCAGACAACACCACGGCTGTCGCCCATGTAAACCGACAAGGCGGCACAAGAAGCAGGATGGCGTTGGCAGAAGCCACAAGGATTCTCCGATGGGCGGAGTATCACGTGCTAACACTGTCAGCAGTGTTCATTCCGGGTGTGGAAAACTAGGAAGCAGACTTCCTCAGCAGGCACGACCTCCACCCGGGAGAGTGGGGACTTCATCCAGAAGTCTTCACGCAGATTGTGAACCGTTGGGAACGGCCACAGGTGGACATGATGGCGTCCCGCCTCAACAAAAAGCTACTAAAGTATTGCGCCAGGTCAAGAGACCCTCAGGCGATAGCTGTGGACGCACTAGTGACACCGTGGGTGTACCAGTAGGTTTATGTGTTCCCTTCTCTTCCTCTCATATCCAAGGTACTGAGGATAGTAAGTAAGAGAGGAGTAAGAACTATACTCGTAGTTCCGGATTGGCCAAGAAGAACTTGGTACCCAGAACTACAAGAAATGATCTCGGAGGACCCATGGCCTCTGTGTCTCAGACGGACCTGTTACTGCAGGGGCCCTGTCTGTTCCAAGACTTACCGCGGCTGCGTTTGAAGGCTTGGCGGTTGAACGCAGGATCCTAACGGAAAAGGGCGTTCCAGATGAAGTGATTCCTATGCTGTTAAAGGCTAGGAAAGACGCTGCTTGAAGTTCAGACGTTGTTAAGGGAGTGCTGCATATTCAGCCCCCTTTTGTGCCTCCAGTGGCACCTTGGGATCTCAACGTAGTGTTGGTTTTCCTAAAATCACATTGTTTTGAGCCACTTCAGAACGTGGAGTTGAAGTATCTCACGTGGAACGTGGTCATATATATATTTGGCCTTGGCTTCGGCTAGGCGTGTGTCAGAATTGGCGGCTTTGTCATGTGAAAGCCCTTATCTGATCGTACATAGGGACAGGGCAAAATTGAGGACTCGTCCCCAATTTCTCCCTAAGGTGGTATCAGCGTTTCATTTGAACCAACCTATTGTGGTGCCTGCTGCTACTCGGGACTTGGAGGCCTCCAAGTTGCTGGATGTAGTCCGGGCCCTGAAAATTTATGTTTCCAGGACGGCTAGAGTCAAAAATACTGACTCGCTGTTATCCTGCATGCACCCAACAAGCTGGGTGCTCCTGCTTCTAAGCAGACTATTGCTCGCTGGATCTGTGGCGCGATTCAACTTGCACATTCTGCGGCTGGACTGCCACATCCTAAATCAGTAAAAGCCCATTCCACGAGGAAGGGGGCTCTTCTTGGGCGCCTGCCCAAGGGGTCTCGGCATTACAACTTTGCCGAGCTGCTACCTGGTCGGGGTCAAACACGTTTGCAAAATTATACACGTTTGATACCCTGGCTGAGGAGGACCTTGAGTTTGCTCATGCGGTGCTGCAGAGTCATCCGCACTCTCCCGCCCGTTTGGGAGCTTTGGTATAATCCCCATGGTCCTTACGGAGTACCCAGCATCCACTAGGACGTCAGAGAAAATAAGAATTTACTCACCGGTAATTCTATTTCTCGTAGTCCGTAGTGGATGCTGGGAGCTCGTCCCAAGTGCGGACTCTCTGCAATACGTGTATATAGTTATTGCTTAACTAAAGGGTTTTGTTATGAGCCATCTGTTAATGAGGCTCATTTGTTGTTCATACTGTTCACTGGGTATAGTTATCACAAGTTGTATGGTGTGATTGGTGTGGCTGGTATGAGTCTTACCCGGGATTCCAAATCCTTTCCTTGTAGTGTCAGCTCTTCCGGGCACAGTTTCCCTAACTGAGGTCTGGAGGAGGGGCATAGAGGGAGGAGCCAGTGCACACCAGATAGTACCTAATCTTTCTTTTAGAGTGCCCAGTCTCCTGCGGAGCCCGTCTATTCCCCATGGTCCTTACGGAGTACCCAGCATCCACTACGGACTACGAGAAATAGAATTACTGGTGAGTAAATTCTTATTTTTTCTTTTACAGTGGGACTATAGGTACCAGCCGACCCGTAATACCCTGCATGCTGGCACTTGTGGTTCTCCAAGTACTGGCATGCGGGGGAGGCTTGCTGGGACCTGTAGTCCTCCGGTAAAGGACAATATTACTGATTTGTACTGAAAGCTGTCAAGTCCGCATCCATCACCCAGGGGTGTGGACTTGACCATTCTCCGCACCCACCGCCCAGAGGTGCGGGGAATAAACCCCACCTCCCCCACAATAAAGGAATCCACAGCCTGGGGTGATTAGTTGGGGCTGTTAATGCTTTGCCCGGGGTGACCCCATCAAGTGTGTTCCTGGCTTTGGCATTACCACCAATGCTGGTTATAAAAATACGGGGGACCCGTGCTCATTTCCCCACCATATTTTTAGTACCCAGGTTGGCTTCAAGAGCCCGCTGCGTGTTCATTAAATACGGGGGACTTCTACACATTTTGTTTCCTGTATGTTTTGAACCAGGGCTAGCTCAAAGAGCATTTTTGTTTCTGATTTTTAACAATTTCACAGAGAAGCACTGCACAGATCACACTTATGAATGCAGGCTACTGCAGAACACGCTGCTCACAGAAAGTAGTAAACAATATGGGCCCAAACACGACAGGACATACATTATTAAACATGACTAAACACGATTGCATACATGCACCATCAGAAAACACAATTCTTTCTGTCTAACACGATTGTTAGTAAATTTGAGTTTTTGATCTTGAATCTTGAAAAACTCTCACGTACTGTATCCCTGCAATGCAGACTGTGTTTAAACTCAGACCGTACACGATTCTTAGTAAATGTACCCCCTATAGTTTAGAATATGGAGTGATTTGCATCCTTTATGTTATTTATTACATTTTAGGTTCACAACAAGAGGGTTTCAGTTTCAGAATGACCCCCAGTGACCTAGTTTTATATAAATTACAAAGTGTCACATCACAGAAATCCAGGCAACCTATTAATATCGCAAAACACATAAATATAAAGGGAGAGATTGATCTAGCTTTAAAAATCTCTAAGACAGCAAATGATGTTCAAAGTAACCAAATGTCATATACAGTAGCTCAGTTGAAAGATAAAAGAGATCAAAGATAAAATATATTTCACTGGACTGGAGCATCTATAGGAAATACCATAAATTAAACAATTCTGAGTGTGTCTTCTAGAGGCAGGTGGGCAAAGAATGTGTTTCCCCTCCCCCATGAACTTCTACACAAAAGTGAATGGGGATGAATGAAATAAAACATGGGGGCGAAGCGATAATAGCTTTATTTGAACTCACCAAATGTCACTTCTGTTTACTGTAAATGACCATATCTTTGGGCGGTATTTAAATGACATATGCCCAATCTCCTTTCTGAAGTGATCCCCATTATCACACATATTGCACCCATAGTAATCAGGTTTAGCCGCGTAAAGGGTTGGTCGCCCTTGCTACCCTGAAAGTAGTGAGCTGACATGATTATACCACGTCTGTCAGCAGAAACAGAATGGGTGTGGGGGTGAAAAGAATTGAATACCGCCCTTTATGTTTGTTCTGCAGACATTTTCTTCTTGCAAACGCTTTTTTTTTTCTTATTTAGAAGCCCCACTAATTTTTCTATCACAATTTGCAGTAAGCATAACAGACACGAGACCGGGAAGCAGCTATTCTCATTGACGGTTCTTGAAAGTTGTACGACAATGGAACAGAAAGAGTGAATGATTGTGGCCAGTGCCATTTCTTGCGGCGGGAGAGGCGTGATGTCACACGGCGTGCGCGTCGCTGCACTTTAGCTTTATCTTGATGCTCCCCCTCCTCCCCATCATTAGTACTCTGCACGGGGGGCAGAGTTTCGCGTAATGACGTGTTTGCATTGTGACATCATGACGCAATGTGTCATTTCGCGAAAACTCCGCCCCGAGCAGAGTACTAATGATGGAGGGAGAGGGGGCACCAGGAGCAACTGGCAGGCGAGAGGAGGAGGAGGAGGAGGAGGAGGAGGAGGAGGGGGATTTGGGCTGGCGGCCTTTGTACACACCCCTGACAAGGAGCACTACACAGCCCTGGCAACTAGCATTACACAGCCCTGAGACCTGGCAACTAGCATTACACACCCCTGGCAATGATCATGACATCTGTCCCAGAGCATGAAACCCCTGGCAACCAGCATGGAACCCAGAACATAAAACCCCTGGCAACCAGCATGGATCGCAGAGCATGAAACCCCTGGCAACCAGCATGACACACAGCACGTGAAACCCTTGGCAACAAGCAGGTAATTTAAAAGTAATTAGAAGCTTTACTGTAGGGCATAATGTATCAAGGGCATTGCAGTGAGTGGCATATTATGGTGCAGGAGGCATTACGGTGTGGGGGAACTTATTTATTTTTTCACTGTGGTGGCCGTGATCTGTTGGTGCAGAATAAAAAACTGGGTGTAAGGTAGTCTTTTCAGGCGAGACCACGCCTGTTTTAGAGAGACCACGCCCATTTTAACAAGGACACGCCCCCTTTCCGGTAGCACAGTTGTGTTTTATTATATCTATTTTTTGAATGTCAATGGGGGGGGGGCGCATTTTTAAATCTGGCACTGGGAGCCACATTGGCTAGAAAAAGCCCCTATTGTGGCCTGCGGACAGTTTAAAATGTCACTTTCACCAGTTGTGGGACACAGCGATAGCCACTCTCAGCTTTTTCCGCCTGGGACTGTCACCCAGAAGTTGGCACTACAGAAGAGGAGACGTCCCTCTATATAACCACTCCCTGCCCCTTTCATCCCTTTGTAGCTATGGCTACTGTCTGCCCTTCCCTCTTATCATAATGACCGCCCCCCTCATTTCCCTCAGTGCAGGGGAATAGCCAGAACTTTGTGGGCCCCATAGCAACATTTTGAAGGGGCCCCGTCCCAATGCTTCTAGAGAGACACTTCTTTGCAGTAGTTGTTCATTTTATGCCATATAATAGTGCCCTAGCTCATTTCTGAACCATAGTAATGCCCTAGCTAACGTTATGCCCCATAGTAGTGCCATTGTCTCTTTTATGAATCGCAGTAGTGCTTAAGTTCACCCTATGTCACATTTCAGAGCTGCCAGTACACATTATGCCACACAGTATCCCCAATTCACATTATGATATACAATTCTCCCCGTTCATATTGTGCCTCATTACAGTGCCCCGGTTCATATTATATAACATTAAAATGCCCTCCAATTCATTTTATACCACACTACAACGAGCAGGTCCAGGGGCATACCTAGATATATTGCAGGCTCAAAGGAAAAAGTATGAAAGGGCCCCTACGTAACACCCAATGGCAAAAAATGTACATAACACATGTAACTTAGACAGGGAAGGTGGGCCCCTCTCAGCTCTGGGCCCCATAGCATCTGCACTGCCTGCACTTATGGTAGCTACGCCCTTGCCTCAGTGCTGTAGTTGGCTCACCAAGTAGCCAGCCAGGTGGCAGAGCATACGGAGAACATCCTGTAACCAGCAGCCACCTGCATCTGCCCACTCCCAGCTCCATCACTAGAGTAACTACGGTTAGTCTAATGATGTACTTATGTGCGTTGTGCAGTGGAGGGGGACTGTCTAGTGCCGCCTGTCCACCTCATCTATTTATGCGGGAGCACCAGCACTGCTTGTATAGATGGAGTTCAGCGGCCAGGCAAGGTGGGCTGGCGGAAGGGGAAAGAGTTCCGCATCCAAATAGAGCTGACGGAATGCAGTTCTGCCCCATTCCAGACCACTTTAAATCCTGTTAACAATAATATTTATTTAATAATGTATAAATACATTTTTATAGTAAAATAAACAATGAAACTAGAGTTGGCCAACCCCAGAAACACTGGTGAAAATTAACATAGGATTGTGAGTCTTTGTATATCTACAGTCACTGTTACAACTATCGCAAAATGAGATACGAAACACGAGAAAAAGGTGCTCCGGGCTTCCCCCCCTTCCCCCCCCCCCCCCGTGAAAATGTTTGCACCTATGAGAAGGAGATTGTGTAAGGATAGCAATAACATCGTTGACAATCAATAACATGAAACAACAAAGGATCTGGCAGTCCGCTAGGGTATCCGGACTCCAGGTCGACAACAAAAAGGTTGACACACCTTAGGTCGACGCCAATTGGTCGACACACCTTAAGTCGACATGGACAAAAGGTCGACATGGACAAAAGGTCGACAGGAACAAGGTCAACATGGAAAAAGGTCGACATGAGTTTTTTCACAATTTTTTTCTTTTTTGGAACCTTTTCGATCCACGTGGACTACGATTGGAATGGTAACCTGTGCCGAGCGAAGCGGTAGCGGAGCGAAGGCACCATGCGAGGGGACGCGGTGCACTAATTTGGGATGCCGGTCACTCTACGAAGAAAACGACACCAAAAAAACATAAAAAAACTCATGTCGACCTTTTTCCATGTCGACCTTGTTCCTGTCGACCTTTTGTCCATGTCGACCTTGGTCCATGTCGACCTAAGGTGTGTCGACCTAAGGTGTGTCGACCTTTTTGTTGTCGACCCTGAGTCCCAGACCCGTCCGCTAGTATAGGAAGATTGGGGGATGGGGGGTTTGATTTATGGAAGTCAGACCATATACACCTACAGTAGGAGAGTAAATATGTGGGAACTGTTATTCAGGTACAATAGGCACTGATTTTTCCCACGTCAGCAAGGTGCCAAATTTTACCTATAACCATCAGCAAGGTAGGCGCATAGTGATGCTTCCAGGTGGAGGAAATCAAATATCAAGCTGTGTTGATAATATGAACTGCCAGTCAGCAGGTCTATCTAGAGCTGAGAGGGGAGCAGGTACTATTTAACTGGGCCCAGGCTGGTTAAAGGACCTAGCAGGGCCCAGGTCAGCAATTGCCCCCACCTGTACAAAATAGTATGCATGGCACTGCAAAGCTCAGGCCAGGGCTGGCTTCAGAAGGAAGGCGCAGCTCCAGGGGTCCACCTGTAACACTTTCTGCCCACTATTGGAGGGGGCTGGCCCACCAATAAAGGAATCCAATTCCCCATAACCTCTCCTACAATGTGGGGAGGCAGAACCAAATATCTTATGCAATCTGGTGGGGACCAGGCAGAGGCATATGCTAAGAATTCTGAATGCTTTTAGAAAGAAGACAAATTGTGCTTACCTGCAATCTTTATGTTCAGTTATGCGGAATTGAACTCGGTCTTGTCTCTGCACACGTTACTTCTGATTTGCAGCTACCAGCCTTATGGAGGGGGCAAAGTGCAGTTGGCTATAGATGTAGTTGCAGAGTAAGGGATAGGAAAAGTTGCTCAGAGGCACACATAGGTAGGAGTGGTCAGAAGCACACATGGGCGATGGCAGGATCATAGGCACACATGGAGAGGGTGTTTCAGAGACACACACAATAAGGGTGGGTAGGGGGGTCAGAGGTACAAATGGGGAGGTTGGTTCTGGACTATAGAACACAAGGGGAGGTGGGCAGTGGCTCACATGGAAAGGTGGTTTCAGCAGAACACAGAGGGGGGGGGTTCAGAGGAACACATGGGTTTGGGGGCCAGGGGCACACATGGGGAGGTGGGTTCAGAGGCAAACATGAGGAGTGAGGTCAGAGGAACACATGGGTGGGGGGGTCAGTGAAACACATGGGGAAGTGGGTCAGAGGCACAAATGAAGAGGGTGGTTCAAAGGCATACATGGGGCCAGAGGAACACATGGGAGGTGGGGAGTGTCAGTGGCACAGTATTGCAGGGGTATAAGAAGAGCATTATGCGAGAGGTCAGATGCACACTAGATTATGAATGAGGCACATATTGCAAAGTTACTGTGATACTATTGTGCAAGGCAGGGGCAGGAAGAGAATAAAAGAGGATAGTTGCGAGTCGGGAGTGGGGACATATGTGAATAAAATGAGTCCAGCAGTAGAGGTGGTCTTTAAAGTAAAGTCTGTGAGAGGGGGTCCAGGGAAAATAACTTCCCAAATTGCTTATAATGTTGGATATGCCCTGGGTTAAAGATAGTCCATTCGATCTAGCGGACGATATGTGGGCAGCAGGTCAGCGGGTGTGTACACCCAATATGTCTGTGATCAACATTGTTCACAGACATATCGCTTGGGCCCTGCAACACAGCTGATGCCAGTCTGTCTTGTATGAGATATCAGGGCATCAGGCTGTGTACTGGCGACCCGTCATATCCCATACACTAACTGCAGGGACTAGCATAACAGCTAGTTGGGCAAATTCAAATTGGCCATCTGTATGTCCTGACCATCACATCCAGTGGTCAATAAGCAAGTGTGTATGCTTACCAGAATCAGCTGCTCTGTTGCTCCACCGTCCACTGTCAAGACGGGTCCACCTAAAAGGTGAGCTGGGTGTAGGGATGGCAGGCTCTTTAGGTTCCCTGAGCTCTGTAGCAAGCCCCCGTCTCTGAGCCCCATAGCAACTGCACCCCTTGCACCCACAGTGGCTACACCACTGGGACCAGGTGCAGTGGCTTCACATTGGAGGTGCGGTCTGCACCCAGGTGTCACCCGCCAAGGGTGCTGCACTGTAGTATCATGTTCAGCAACTCAGCTCCTGTCACCCTGTAGAAGCCAGCACCTCAGGCACGCCAGTGTCCAGGGGTAGCCTGCATCTCCCGAAACCCCGGAGTGATGAAAACAGGGGTTGGGGCACTTAGCCACTCCCGCTCCCACGAAGCCATGACCTGTCTTGGAAAGCCACGCCCCTTTTGCTATTGCAGCCACACTGGGTGTACTCCAGGTGAGTGACTCCTCTAACCAGGTGCCACCTATAACAAAATGTTGTCACATTTGATATGCATTGTATAACTAGTGCTTACTCTAGAAGTTAAGAGGAGCTAGAGACCACTCCATTGACTCCCTTACATTTAGTGGAATATACAGTATATGACGGCACTGTGCCAGAGTCATGCACTATCTTTCTGAATATATAAACAAAAAGATGGTGCCCAGTGCCAAATTAAGGTCCACAAGGGCCTGGAGCTGAAATTTATGAAGAGCGTACTGTGTGCTGCGGCAGTGGGTGTGACCATCGCCTCAGGAGTGTGGCTAGTGCTATGGGGTGTGTTACCAGTGTTGTGGAGCTGTGGTCTCATAAAAAACAAACCTCTACCTCAATCCCCTCTTCGTTTAGAATTATCAATGTAATGTATAATGTGAGAATCTGCAAATGAACAAAGGGAAACGCCCCTTGTTATCGTTACCAGAATTTTACGAAAAAGAAAAATGCACCTGATGATGATGTAAATGTGAACCCCTTTACTAATGAATATACGGGTGACTTAGTGATGTCATGAATACAAAATCTCTACATAAAAAAGAGATCTTACCTTACTAATAGCTACAGGGGCATATTTATTAAAATATCCTGTCTGCCAACAAAAATTAAGATCACCTATGCTGAAACGCCTTTCTTATCAATTAATTAGTTCAATACAGGTGACGGCAATCATAAATTAAGAGGAAAGTCCAGGAACAGAGCATTTTGTCCCTCCTGGAATGGATCATGTTGGGAGGTATGCAATAAGGATTATTATTCCACTTGAACATACCAATTTTAACCCCGGCAATCAGGAAGAAGTAAAGTGATTGCATTCTTAGGAGACCGGCGGTCCCCCTACATCCCGCCCCCTTAGAATCTCTACAGTCGGCATGCTGAATAGCAGGGATTATTCACACTCGTTGGTGCCCACGACACCCATAGAGTGGGAATAGAACTCACCCATAGAATGCAGCTCACCACCGAGCCCACAAGGGGCTTGTTGCGTTCACCCCCCCCCCCCCCCCTTCCCCACTGGCCATCTTGATACCGGGATCCCAGCGCCGGTATGGTGACCAACGGTCTACTGACCACCGCTCACGCATACCCAATCTGTATCAATGAAAGGGCAAGCTGTATACAGTAAACATTACGTAATTGATAGGTCTGGAAGAGAACTTATATTGAAGGCCTCCATGAGACACGCCACAGAAATGGAACAAACAGTAGGTAAATCAGAGGTAATTACCTCAAGGTGGCAAATCCTCAAAGATGAAATGGGGATATAAAAATACCAAACATGGTGCAGATACACTACAAAATAAGCACAATTCAATTAATAACATGGAACAAGTGTAGAGGAGAAACAATAAAGTATAAATATTGTGTAAAGTAGCAAATAAGGGAGAGACCATATATAGAAAGTCCTTATGGAACAAGCCATAGTAATAAATAATAAGTATCAGATGTACCTACATCGGGTTCGGTATGGGATACCGGCAGTCAGGATGTCGGCTGACAGCATCCCAAAAGGGGTTCTGGAACAAGGTAAGTCAAATCCTAAATCTCCTCCTAACCCTCCCTCCCCATAGCCTAACCCTAACCTCTCCGCCCACAGCCTAATCATAACCCTAACCCTCCCCGCAGACTATCCCTAACCGCGGCCTAACCCTCCCTCTCCGCAGCCTAACCCTGACTCTGCCTCTCCGCAGCCTAACCCTAACCCTCCCACAGTAGCCTAACCCAAAACCCTCCCCGCAGCCTAACCCTCCCTCCCTGCAGCCTAACTCTCCCTCCCTGCATCCTAACCCTGACCCTTCCTCTCCACAGCCTAACCCTAACCTTTCCTCCCCGCAGCCTAACATTTCCTCTCCGCAGCCTAACCCTGACCCTCCCTCTCTGCAGCCTAACCCTAACCCTCCCTCACTGCAGACTAACATTCCCTCACCGCAGCCTAACCCTGACCCTCCTTCTCCGTAGCCTAAGCCTAAACCTCCCTCTCCGCAGCCTAACCCTGACCCTCCCTCTCTGCAGCCCAACCCTGACCCTCCCTCTCCGGAGCCTAACCCTCCCTCTCCATAGCCTAACCCTTCCTCTCCGTAGCCTAACCCTAACCCTCCGTCTCCGCAGCCTAACATTCCCCCTCCGCAGCCTAACCCTAATCTTTCCCTCACAGCCTAACTCTCCCCGCAGCCTAACCCTCCCTACCTGCAGCCTAACCCTCCCCTCTAGCAGCCTAACACTAACCCGCCCAGCATACCTATGTATGGGATTTTAGCGCCGGTTTTCTGACCGCTTGAACCCGAACACCGGGATGTCAACTACATCCCCAACATCAAGGTACACTGATTCCCCAGGGAATAATATGGATATTAGAATTCCAGAAAAAAGAATAATTAAGGAAAAAGTGGTTTGCCTACATAAATGCAGACATAAATATAAAATTATAGCAAATCAAATAAATAAATAAATAAATAAATAAATATAAAAATTAGAAATAAATATAAAAAAGTGTATGCACCCCATATATACATACACATATATTTACATATTTATGTACATATTCACATATTTGTATGTATGTGTGTGTGTGCATGTATATATATATATATATATATATATATATATATTTATATATATATATATATCTCATGCAATTTATGGTACTCACTGTTCCAGTACATCGGCCGGGGTTCCTTCATCACAGACATATACTGAATATGGGTTCCCTGGTGTGTATCACATCCAAGTAAGGTTCACAGCAAAAACAGTCAAATAAAGTGCATAGTGGAAATTACCAACGTTTTTCAACACCTCTAGGGTGTTATTTTCAAGGTGCTATGCTGCCAACTGCCATTTATTTATTGATTGATTGATGTGGTGAGGATAAGTGAGCTCGCTATGGTGAGTGCTGGATTTTCTGTTTGTGTGTATGTATGTATGTATGTATGTATGTATGTATGTATGTATATATATATATATATATATATATATATATATAAATACAGTATTCTCAGCTAGCAGCAGCCAGCAGATCAGGAAACAACACGTCTGTGACCCTGATCAGCAACAGCCAGGCAGCCAGCAGAACTATACACCTCAGAGTCAGCTCAGGAGCAAAAGTCATTCCCCAGCCGAGCCACCTTCACAGAGCTGTGGAATCGAATGTTCACTGGTTGGATGAATGCAGCAGCAGCTGCTTCAGGGGGCGGTACCTATGTGACGTTTCATTCCACTATGCCGCTATGTATGCATATTCCTTATACCCGGTATTTGATCCGTCAACGGAGAGGGGTTCGCGGGTCGTGGGTCCTTGGAAGGCCACTGCATCAGGGGAAAAATTGCACCTGTTTACAGCAGCATACAACATAGTAGAAGCTGTGGTCTTATTTCAGTGGGGGGCTTGGAACTGTAGCTCCACCTGCCCCATTGTTAATCTGTCTCTGATAGTGCCATCCAAAACAGATGTGAGGGACCCCCAGTTCTTAAAATGCTTAAGTGAGTTCAAGTAAATGGAGCATGTAGCATCCAAGAAATGCTGCTGGGCAGACAGTAAAGGGGCTTGTTTATCCCTCTCAGGCAATGGCAGCTCACACATGTACAGTCTGATTTTCCTGAAGCCCAGTAGTTAAATTATCGCATTAATAATCACGTTACTTCTAAAACATTGCAGGGACGGTTCCTATTGGAGCACCTGTTCCTGCATGTGTTTAATGGCAAATTGTAGCAAACCTTAGTTTCTTATTGCCACAATAAGTAGCATGTGTTTACTCACCGGCATCATAATGCTCAGGGCAAAAGGAAGGTGTCTGTATATGCGCATAGTGATTTGACCCAATGAGAATCCAAGGAAGCACCTCTAGGGGGGTGGCATAAGTGCCTGTGATTAGGTTAATACATAGGTCCCCAAATGCGGCCTTTAAGGCACCCTGACGGTCCAGGTTGTAAGTATATTCATGGCTCAGCACAGATGGTCAAATCAAACTGACTGAGGTACTAATTAAGGCCCTGATTTATCAAGCCTTGAAGAGTGATAAATTGCATTGTGATAAAGTACCAACCAATCAGATCCTAACTATCATTTTTCAAACATAGCCTGCAACATGGCAGGTAGGAGCTGATTGGCTGGTACTTTATCCCCGTGCAATTTATTACTCTCCAAGGCTTGATAAATCTGGGCCTACTGTATGTCACCCGTGGCCAAGCAAGTATATGCTTAAAACCTGGATCATTGGGGTGACTTGAGGACTGCATTTGGGAACCTCTGGGTAAAGGCAACATATTAATCCTTTCATATATTGAATGAAGTCTCTCTGCTAGAAGCTGTATTTAGCAAATGAGTGTGGGACTAGGCCAGTGTTCTCTGAACATGTAGGGGTATATTTGCTAAAGTGAGGGTTTTAGAAGTGAAGATGTTGCCCATAGTAACCAATCAGATTCAAATAATTAATTACTAGCACCATCTGGAAGATAATAACTACATTTCATTGTCTTTCATCTGTTACATATGCCACACAGCATCTTAGTTCCATATAAGGAACTGCAGAACTACTGTGCTAACTTTGTAGGATGCGTGGCCACAGCAGTGTATGGCGATCTTGTGTTTGTGCCTGTGACAAATAAGCCCATTAATCATATAAGTAATCTCCAGAAGATACTACCATATATACAATAGTAGCATATGAGCTACTAGCTCGCAAAAAAACACCTTTCATCCCTGACACACGCGCAGAACGTCTGTGGCTCCTGATATTGCAATTATTTCCCTTCTTTACACATCTCAGGGACGGACTCCTTTTCGAAATCCTTTCACAGGATGTGACTTTTAGTGCATTTGTGAATTTGCCACGAATAACGATGGTAAGAAATTTTAATTTGGCTCAGAAACCGGATAGTTAGCTTGACTTCCACTATAACACAGGGATGTGCGGTAAGGTAAATGCCTGGGGAAACACTGGCTAGCACCAGAGCCAGATTTACACACAATATATGAGCCAAAGGGTGCATGTGGGCATTATACACAGGAGCAGCAGTGCAAACTCCTGGAAATTTGGTGCATTTTGATCAGAGATGTGAGGAAAAGGTAGGCAGGTGAGGCACTGGCTCACCTGTCATAGACTTGTTACTCCAGACTATAAAAATAGTCTCAGACTATAAAAATGATTGGAATAATACAAAGATGATAATTCTAATATATTCTTTGTATTTTTCATATACTTTATGCAGTCAAAACTCTGGCGCAAACACCTGCCTCACCCCACCGCACATCACTGCTATAACATTTGTTGTTTCTGTGTGATGTCCTTTACTTTATAGGTCATTATAGTGGTTAACAAGTAACTTATAATGATTTTACATCATGTATTCTTTACAAACCTGCTCACTACCAATATATAAATTCAGTACTATTCATTTTATTCTTCATGTTTTAATAAAATAATTTTGTGCAAGTGCCCGATATCCCAGTTATTGTGTAACGAGACTGTGAGCAAAAGAAGTATGCTGTTAATGAAAACTAAACATAAGGTTGCAAAAAAGAGTCACAGAGACGTAATCCAACTTCCAAACGGTAAAAACCCCTAAAGGATAGCAGTTGATTTACCGACGGTCATAATCCCGACAGCCATTGACCGACAGTTAAAATACAGACACGGTCAAAATACAGACATTCATTATGCAGACATGTTGAAAATGCTGACATATTCAGAATACCGTCATTTGAAATGCCGACATGTCAAAATGCCGACATGCATTTTGAAAGAATTTTTGGCCAAAAACAGACTTGCTCATACTTTACCATCCCAGTGGACCTGGAGTGGGAACATAATAGTGTGTCGAGTGCAGCGAGGCACTGTGCCCGAAGCATGGCGAGAGCAGCGAGCCCTGTGAGGGGACGTAGTACAATAAGACGGCGTCCATGTCGACAATGACACACAAAAAAACAGAAAACTCATGTAGGTATTTGACATGTTGGCATTTCAAATGTCGGTAGTCTGACTATGTTGGCATTTTGAAATTGTTGGCATAATGAATGTTGGTATTTTGACCGTGTTGGTATTATGACAGTAGGTCAATGGCTGTCGGAATTATGACTGTCGGTATTGTGTCCGTCGGTAAATCATACTGAACCCCCTCTAGATTATAACATTGAGGATCCCAGTTGTTCTTTTCCCAATTATCCTGGCAAATGGGAACCATTCTATACACTGGTGAACTAGAGACTGAGGTCAATATTTGTTATCAGGAAATGGTCTTTGTAATATACCTTGGCCATTAGGGATGGACTCTGCTTTGTACTGTACATTGGCCATCATGGAATCTAAGGATGGGTACACACTGTACGATGTCTGGCGGATGCGACATCGCAAACCATATATCGTAAGTGCATACACAGTAACTAATTAGAGATGAGCGGGTTCGGTTCCTCTGAATCCGAACCCGCCCGAACTTCAGGTTTTTTACACGGGTCCGAGCAGGCTCGGATCTTCCCGCCTTGCTCGGATAACCCGAGCGCGCCCGAACGTCATCATCACGCTGTCGGATTCTCGCGAGGCTCGGATTCTATCGCGAGACTCGGATTCTATATAAGGAGCCGCGCGTCGCCGCCATTTTCACACGTGCATTGAGAGTCATAGGGAGAGGACGTGGCTGGCGTCCTCTCCGTTTAGAGAAGAGAGAGACACAGTATTTTCGGGGAGCATTATTAGGAGGAGTACTACTGTATACTACTATACTACTTGCTGAAGTGATATTTATAGATTAGATAGTGAGACTGTAAGTGTATTATCTGACTTGTGGGGGAGACACTGACAGTGGGGAGCAGTTAGAGTCTGAGAGCAGGACTCAGGAGTACATATAACGTACAGTGCACACTTTTGCTGCCAGAGTCAGTGCCACACTGCCATTGTTGTGACCACACTGACCACCAGTATAATAATATATTTTGTGATTGTCTGCTTAGGCCTCGGAGTACTAGTTGCAAGTTGCAACGTGACCTGTCCTGAAGTGACCACCAGTTTAATAATCAATCACCACTAGTTTAATATATATATATATATATATATATATATAATTGTATATAATATATATATATATATATATATATATATATATATATAATATTGTATACCACCTACCCGTGGTTTTTTTTTTTCAATCTTCTTTATACATACTACTATAGTAGCTTACTGTAGCAGTCTGCGGTGCTGTGCTGACCTGACAGTGTCCAGCAGGTCCGTCATCAGTCATTACATAATAAATATATATAGTACCTATCCGGCTGCAGTACTAGTGATATTATATTGATTTCATCTCATTATCAATAATTTATCATCCAGTCTAGACTCTATATTAGCAGCAGACACAGTACGTTAGTCCACGGCTGTAGCTACCTCTGTGTCGGCACTCGGCAGTCCATCCATAATTGTATACCACCTACCCGTGTTTTTTTTTTTTCTTTCTTCTTTGTACTTACTACTATAGAGTATAGTAGCTTACTGTAGCAGTCTGCGGTGCTGCTGAGCTGACAGTGTCCAGCAGGTCCGTCATCAGTCATCATTACCTAATAAATATATTATCTACCTGTCCGGCTGCAGTACTAGTGATATTATATATACATACATATATATATTGATTTCATCTCATTATCAATCATCCAGTCTATATTAGCAGCAGACACAGTACGTTAGTCCACGGCTGTAGCTACCTCTGTGTCGGCACTCAGCAGTCCATCCATAATTGTATACCACCTACCCGTGGTTTTTTTTTTTCTTTCTTCTTTGTACATACTACTATAGAGTATAGTAGCTTACTGTAGCAGTCTGCGGTGCTGCTGAGCTGACAGTGTCCAGCAGGTCCGTCATCAGTCATCATTACCTAATAAATATATTATCTACCTGTCCGGCTGCAGTACTAGTGATATTATATATACATACATATATATATTGATTTCATCTCATTATCAATCATCCAGTCTATATTAGCAGCAGACACAGTACGTTAGTCCACGGCTGTAGCTACCTCTGTGTCGGCACTCGGCAGTCCATCCATAATTGTATACCACCTACCCGTGGTTTTTTTTTTCTTTCTTCTTTGTACATACTACTATAGAGTATAGTAGCTTACTGTAGCAGTCTGCGGTGCTGCTGAGCTGACAGTGTCCAGCAGGTCCGTCATCAGTCATCATTACCTAATAAATATATTATCTACCTGTCCGGCTGCAGTACTAGTGATATTATATATACATACATATATATATTGATTTCATCTCATTATCAATCATCCAGTCTATATTAGCAGCAGACACAGTACGTTAGTCCACGGCTGTAGCTACCTCTGTGTCGGCACTCAGCAGTCCATCCATAATTGTATACCACCTACCCGTGGTTTTTTTCTTTTCTTTCTTCTTTGTACATACTACTATAGTATAGTAGCTTACTGTAGCAGTCTGCGGTGCTGCTGAGCTGACAGTGTCCAGCAGGTCCGTCATCAGTCATCATTACCTAATAAATATATTATCTACCTGTCCGGCTGCAGTACTAGTGATATTATATATACATACATATATATATTGATTTCATCTCATTATCAATCATCCAGTCTATATTAGCAGCAGACACAGTACGTTAGTCCACGGCTGTAGCTACCTCTGTGTCGGCACTCGGCAGTCCATCCATAATTGTATACCACCTACCCGTGTTTTTTTTTTTTCTTTCTTCTTTGTACATACTACTATAGAGTATAGTAGCTTACTGTAGCAGTCTGCGGTGCTGCTGAGCTGACAGTGTCCAGCAGGTCCGTCATCAGTCATCATTACCTAATAAATATATTATCTACCTGTCCGGCTGCAGTACTAGTGATATTATATATACATACATATATATATTGATTTCATCTCATTATCAATCATCCAGTCTATATTAGCAGCAGACACAGTACGTTAGTCCACGGCTGTAGCTACCTCTGTGTCGGCACTCGGCAGTCCATCCATAATTGTATACCACCTACCCGTGGTTTTTTTTTTCTTTCTTCTTTGTACTTACTACTATAGAGTATAGTAGCTTACTGTAGCAGTCTGCGGTGCTGCTGAGCTGACAGTGTCCAGCAGGTCCGTCATCAGTCATCATTACCTAATAAATATATTATCTACCTGTCCGGCTGCAGTACTAGTGATATTATATATACATACATATATATATTGATTTCATCTCATTATCAATCATCCAGTCTATATTAGCAGCAGACACAGTACGTTAGTCCACGGCTGTAGCTACCTCTGTGTCGGCACTCGGCAGTCCATCCATAAGTATACTAGTATCCATCCATCTCCATTGTTTACCTGAGGTGCCTTTTAGTTGTGCCTATTAAAATATGGAGAACAAAAATGTTGAGGTTCCAAAATTAGGGAAAGATCAAGATCCACTTCCACCTCGTGCTGAAGCTGCTGCCACTAGTCATGGCCGAGACGATGAAATGCCAGCAACGTCGTCTGCCAAGGCCGATGCCCAATGTCATAGTACAGAGCATGTCAAATCCAAAACACCAAATATCAGTAAAAAAAGGACTCCAAAACCTAAAATAAAATTGTCGGAGGAGAAGTGTAAACTTGCCAATATGCCATTTACCACACGGAGTGGCAAGGAACGGCTGAGGCCCTGGCCTATGTTCATGGCTAGTGGTTCAGCTTCACATGAGGATGGAAGCACTCAGCCTCTCGCTAGAAAACTGAAAAGACTCAAGCTGGCAAAAGCACCGCAAAGAACTGTGCGTTCTTCGAAATCCCAAATCCACAAGGAGAGTCCAATTGTGTCGGTTGCGATGCCTGACCTTCCCAACACTGGACGTGAAGAGCATGCGCCTTCCACCATTTGCACGCCCCCTGCAAGTGCTGGAAGGAGCACCCGCAGTCCAGTTCCTGATAGTCAGATTGAAGATGTCAGTGTTGAAGTACACCAGGATGAGGAGGATATGGGTGTTGCTGGCGCTGGGGAGGAAATTGACAAGGAGGATTCTGATGGTGAGGTGGTTTGTTTAAGTCAGGCACCCGGGGAGACACCTGTTGTCCGTGGGAGGAATATGGCCACTGACATGCCTGGTGAAAATACCAAAAAAATCAGCTCTTCGGTGTGGAAGTATTTCAACAGAAATGCGGACAACAGGTGTCAAGCCGTGTGTTGCCTTTGTCAAGCTGTAATAAGTAGGGGTAAGGACGTTAACCACCTCGGAACATCCTCCCTTATACGTCACCTGCAGCGCATTCATAATAAGTCAGTGACAAGTTCAAAAACTTTGGGTGACAGCGGAAGCAGTCCACTGACCAGTAAATCCCTTCCTCTTGTAACCAAGCTCACGCAAACCACCCCACCAACTCCCTCAGTGTCAATTTCCTCCTTCCCCAGGAATGCCAATAGTCCTGCAGGCCATGTCACTGGCAATTCTGACGATTCCTCTCCTGCCTGGGATTCCTCCGCTGCATCCTTGCGTGTAACGCCTACTGCTGCTGGCGCTGCTGTTGTTGCTGCTGGGAGTCGATGGTCATCCCAGAGGGGAAGTCGTAAGACCACTTTTACTACTTCCACCAAGCAATTGACTGTCCAACAGTCCTTTGCGAGGAAGATGAAATATCACAGCAGTCATCCTACTGCAAAGCGGATAACTGAGGCCTTGGCATCCTGGGTGGTGAGAAACGTGATTCCGGTATCCATCATTACTGCAGAGCCAACTAGAGACTTGTTGGAGGTACTGTGTCCCCGTTACCAAATACCATCTAGGTTCCATTTCTCTAGGCAGGCGATACCGAAAATGTACACAGACCTCAGAAAAAGAGTCACCAGTGTCCTAAAAAATGCAGCTGTACCCAATGTCCACTTAACCACGGACATGTGGACAAGTGGAGCAGGGCAGGGTCAGGACTATATGACTGTGACAGCCCACTGGGTAGATGTATGGACTCCCGCCGCAAGAACAGCAGCGGCGGCACCAGTAGAAGCATCTCGCAAACGCCAACTCTTTCCTAGGCAGGCTACGCTTTGTATCACCGGTTTCCAGAATACGCACACAGCTGAAAACCTCTTACGGCAACTGAGGAAGATCATCGCGGAATGGCTTACCCCAATTGGACTCTCCTGTGGATTTGTGGCATCGGACAACGCCAGCAATATTGTGTGTGCATTAAATATGGGCAAATTCCAGCACGTCCCATGTTTTGCACATACCTTGAATTTGGTGGTGCAGAATTATTTAAAAAACGACAGGGGCGTGCAAGAGATGCTGTCGGTGGCCAGAAGAATTGCGGGACACTTTCGGCGTACAGGCACCACGTACAGAAGACTGGAGCACCACCAAAAACTACTGAACCTGCCCTGCCATCATCTGAAGCAAGAAGTGGTAACGAGGTGGAATTCAACCCTCTATATGCTTCAGAGGTTGGAGGAGCAGCAAAAGGCCATTCAAGCCTATACAATTGAGCACGATATAGGAGGTGGAATGCACCTGTCTCAAGCGCAGTGGAGAATGATTTCAACGTTGTGCAAGGTTCTGATGCCCTTTGAACTTGCCACACGTGAAGTCAGTTCAGACACTGCCAGCCTGAGTCAGGTCATTCCCCTCATCAGGCTTTTGCAGAAGAAGCTGGAGACATTGAAGGAGGAGTTTACACGAAGCGATTCCGCTAGGCATGTGGGACTTGTGGATGGAGCCCTTAATTCGCTTAACAAGGATTCACGGGTGGTCAATCTGTTGAAATCAGAGCACTACATTTTGGCCACCGTGCTCGATCCTAGATTTAAAGCCTACCTTGGATCTCTCTTTCCGGCAGACACAAGTCTGCTGGGGTTGAAAGACCTGCTGGTGAGAAAATTGTCAAGTCAAGCTGAACGCGACCTGTCAACATCTCCTCCTTCACATTCTCCCGCAACTGGGGGTGCGAGGAAAAGGCTCAGAATTCCGAGCCCACCCGCTGGCGGTGATGCAGGGCAGTCTGGAGCGACTGCTGATGCTGACATCTGGTCCGGACTGAAGGACCTGACAACGATTACGGACATGTCGTCTATTGTCACTGCATATGATTCTCTCAACATTGAAAGAATGGTGGAGGATTATATGAGTGACCGCATCCAAGTAGGCACGTCACACAGTCCGTACTTATACTGGCAGGAAAAAGAGGCAATTTGGAGGCCCTTGCACAAACTGGCTTTATTCTACCTAAGTTGCCCTCCCACAAGTGTGTACTCCGAAAGAGTGTTTAGTGCCGCCGCTCACCTTGTCAGCAATCGGCGTACGAGGTTACATCCAGAAAATGTGGAGAAGATGATGTTCATTAAAATGAATTATAATCAATTCCTCCGTGGAGACATTGACCAGCAGCAATTGCCTCCACAAAGTACACAGGGAGCTGAGATGGTGGATTCCAGTGGGGACGAATTGATAATCTGTGAGGAGGGGGATGTACACGGTGATATATCGGAGGATGATGATGAGGTGGACATCTTGCCTCTGTAGAGCCAGTTTGTGCAAGGAGAGATTAATTGCTTCTTTTTTGGTGGGGGTCCAAACCAACCCGTCATTTCAGTCACAGTCGTGTGGCAGACCCTGTCACTGAAATGATGGGTTGGTTAAAGTGTGCATGTCCTGTTTATACAACATAAGGGTGGGTGGGAGGGCCCAAGGACAATTCCATCTTGCACCTCTTTTTTCTTTAATTTTTCTTTGCGTCATGTGCTGTTTGGGGAGGGTTTTTTGGAAGGGACATCCTGCGTGACACTGCAGTGCCACTCCTAGATGGGCCCGGTGTTTGTGTCGGCCACTAGGGTCGCTTATCTTACTCACACAGCTACCTCATTGCGCCTCTTTTTTTCTTTGCGTCATGTGCTGTTTGGGGAGGGTTTTTTGGAAGGGACATCCTGCGTGACACTGCAGTGCCACTCCTAGATGGGCCCGGTGTTTGTGTCGGCCACTAGGGTCGCTTATCTTACTCACACAGCTACCTCATTGCGCCTCTTTTTTTCTTTGCGTCATGTGCTGTTTGGGGAGAGTTTTTTGGAAGGGACATCCTGCGTGACACTGCAGTGACACTCCTAGATGGGCCCGGTGTTTGTGTCGGCCACTAGGGTCGCTTATCTCACTCACACAGCTACCTCATTGCGCCTCTTTTTTTCTTTGCGTCATGTGCTGTTTGGGGAGGGTTTTTTGGAAGGGACATCCTGCGTGACACTGCAGTGCCACTCCTAGATGGGCCCGGTGTTTGTGTCGGCCACTAGGGTCGCTTATCTTACTCACGCAGCTACCTCATTGCGCCTCTTTTTTTCTTTGCGTCATGTGCTGTTTGGGGAGGGTTTTTTGGAAGGGACATCCTGCGTGACACTGCAGTGCCACTCCTAGATGGGCCCGGTGTTTGTGTCGGCCACTAGGGTCGCTTATCTTACTCACACAGCTACCTCATTGCGCCTCTTTTTTTCTTTGCGTCATGTGCTGTTTGGGGAGGGTTTTTTGGAAGGGACATCCTGCGTGACACTGCAGTGACACTCCTAGATGGGCCCGGTGTTTGTGTCGGCCACTAGGGTCGCTTATCTTACTCACACAGCTACCTCATTGCGCCTCTTTTTTTCTTTGCGTCATGTGCTGTTTGGGGAGGGTTTTTTGGAAGGGACATCCTGCGTGACACTGCAGTGACACTCCTAGATGGGCCCGGTGTTTGTGTCGGCCACTAGGGTCGCTTAGCTTAGTCATCCAGCGACCTAGGTGCAAATTTTAGGACTAAAAATAATATTGTGAGGTGTGAGGTATTCAGAATAGACTGAAAATGAGTGTAAATTATGGTTTTTGAGGTTAATAATACTTTGGAATCAAAATGACCCCCAAATTCTATGATTTAAGCTGTTTTTTAGTGTTTTTTGAAAAAAACACCCGAATCCAAAACACACCCGAATCCGACAAAAAAAATTTGGTGAGGTTTTGCCAAAACGCGGTCGAACCCAAAACACGGCCGCGGAACCAAACCCAAAACCAAAACACAAAACCCGAAAAATTTCCGGCGCTCATCTCTATAACTAATACGATGTATCAGCGGTGATCGCATCCACCCACATCCCGGAGCATGCAGTACTGTCACATATATTCTGTACTCAAGTGAAGAACAAAAAGATATGTGACATTGTAGACGACCTGCGGGAGATCATCGTATACAATATATCCCGTACACACTGTCCGATGTGACCGATATATCGTATGAGCCGGCGTCTCGTACAATATATCGGGTGCACATTGGAGAGTTTGTGTGTACCCAGCCTAAGTGTACTATACTGCATGCTAAGCACTGTGCCATAGACTCTGAAGGTCTTTTACAAACCAGAAAATATGTGGTCTCACAGCACATTTTAATACAATGTCCCAATGAAACTACGGGCCAAGTTTAGTTTCTTCCACCTCCAAGCACATTTAGAAAACCATCCTTATGCAAGGGAAAATGGCCCCTAAAATACCACGTCACCACATAAATACATTTATTCCATTACTTGAATTTTGCTTATATATCTTATTCCGCGTAATAAAACCCAGCATTTAGTTATCAATGACCCTGATCTGACCAGCAAATCCTATCAGATTAGGCAAAATTTGACACCCACATCAAAATTAGCCCCTTACTGTCACCTGTCCTCCTCCCTGTCCCTGACGAGGGTTGTTCATACTGGAGTGCTGCGAATACTGAGCAGCGGGCGGTTGGGCAGGTGTGGATGTGGGTGGGCAGGGAAAGTTGTGTATGCAGGCAGGAACTGGAAGATGTGTATGCAGGCGAGTGGGCTGGCTGGGTGGCCAGACGGAGTGGCCGTGACCTATGATGTCACACCACCGCGTCTTTAAGGCATAGGTCACGGCCAGGGCACGACTGATCCTCTAAGAAGAGCTCTGGGCAACGGTTCACTCTGAAGGTGCAGGAAGCGGCTCAGGCTCCGCGGCACACCTTGCTACTGGTCGCGGCACACTGGTTGAAAAAGCCTGCACTAGAGGATGCGCACCAAGTGTAATGTATACACAGGAGACAAGGTACTGAGTGCACTATACTCCAACACCCTTCCTCACTCAGGACTGTCTCCGGTCACATATAAAAGAACATGACATTTTATCAAAACTTTTCAATAAAGTCATACCTGTAACCGAAAACATGGTTATGAAGCAAAGAGCAGTAAGAACAAATCCACATCAAATATTTTCTAGTCCACATTCTTTCAAAAACACATTTAGCAGGTGTGATGACAGTCCCTTTGTTAACATGTCGGCAACATTGTCCTCACTTGCCACATATTCCACATTGATGGACTTATTCTCCACTAATTCACAAATGAAGTGATGTCTTATGACAATATGCTTAGACCGCCCATAATGCTTGGCGCTAGAAGAAATCTATTGCTTCTTTGTTATCACAAGCAATGTTGATAGTCTCAATGTGATAAAGAAGACTTAATTCACACAAAGGGGGGTCATTCTGACCCGTTCGCTTGCTGCTGTTTATTGCAGCCGACCGAAGGCCGAACACCGTAGCAGGGCTGCGATCGCCTCTGCCTGATTGACAGGCAGAGGCGGTCGCTGGGCAGGAGGGGGCGGAACGGCGGCGTTTAGCCGCCGTTTCGTAGGCGCGGTCCGGCCAACGCAGGTGTGACGGGACCGAACGGGGGCCAAGCCGCAGCGGTTGCGTGATGTCACACGCAGCCGCTGTGGGCCAGGGGACCGAGGAGTAGCTCCCGGCCAGCACGCCAAAGCTGTGCTGGTCGGGAGCTACTCTTGAAGTGCAAAGGCATCGCCGCTGTGCGATGCCTTTGCACTTCTGCGCGGTGGGGGGGGGGGGGGGGGCAGCACTGACATGCGGGGCAGACTAGCCCTGTGCTGGGCGTTCCCCAGCATGTCAGGGGAAAAGTCTCTTTTATCCATAGTGCTTCCTTTGATGTTTCTGTAAGTGCCATATACTCCGCTTCTGTAGTAGAAAGGGCAACTATGGGTTGCGTCCTGCTCACCCAGCTGACGGTTGTGCCTGCCAATACAAACAGATACCCTGTGTAGGAACGATGGTCATCCTCATCTGACCCCCAGTCAGCATCACAGAAAACTTTTAAGCTGGAATCTTTAGACTTTGTAAATCCCAACTTTAGTGAACTTTAAGGTATCTTAAAATTCTTTTAACTGCAATCCAGTGTTGCCCTCCAGGATTGATTGCAAACTGATGTCAGGACGAGTCCCAATACTTGCGTACATTAAGCTATCAACGGCATTCTGATAAGAAATCTCTTTCATTTCCTCCATCTCTTCCGGGCTGCTTGGTAACATAGCCTTTACCATTTTTACACCTTTGTCAATGGGAGTGCTTACTGGTTTTGTGTCAGACATTCCATACTTGGTAAGTATTTCCTCAATATATATTTGTTGATCAACTGTAACAGTCCGTGTGCTGTTAGCATCCAGTGCTGACAGCTCTGTATCAATTGCTGACTTCCTCTCTGTCCAATCACTGCTTGACTTTGCTTCCTGTATGTTTTGTGGTTCACAGTAAGTGTTTGCATATTCCTCACTGTATTTCTTGGCTGGACACCTTTGTTGCTCCTCATGGAACTCCTGTTTCCTGATTGGTTGTCTACATTGACAGTCTCAGTTTCAGACATGCTTTCTGCTGCCTGTACATCCAATAATACATGTTGTTTTCTTCTTGCTCCACTGCCCCAGTTAGTAGCGCTATTTCATGAAACACCACATCTCTGGATTTAAGAAGACGTTTGTTTGTAATATCCAAAAGTCTGTATCCTTTGCTTTCTTCACAGTATCTGAGCATAATACATTCTATGGAATTTGTATCTAACTTTCTCCTTAGGTATATGTGCAAAAGCTTTGCTCACGAAGACACGAAGATGACTGACACTTGGCTTTTTATTGGACCACGTCTCTAGTTGCGTTTTACCTTTTACAGCTACTGTAGGTGCACAAATTTTTAGGTATACTGCAGTAGACATGCCTTCCATTACTCACATGATAAATTGGAGTACTGTGTCTTTACATCATTATCGGCACATGACACCTCAAGGCAGAGGCGTCACCGGGTGTGGTGACACCCGGTGCGCGCCCCTGATCTCCTGCCACGATCGCAGCAAAAAGGGGCGTGGCCTTGCACTTAGGGGCCGTGGCTTCGCGGGATAATCCTATGAGAGTATGGGATAGTGTGATAAATTTGATCCTCTGTTGAATAACATGGTTTGTGATAATTATGTACATATAAAGATCTCTATGTGTACTGTTAAATTCACTATATATATGTGGAATACGTAATATAATCATGTTATGAGAGTCTAGATAATTGTGATATATTTTAGAATCGGGTTACGTCTGGTCATGATAGCTATAGTAAGCATAATTAATATATAAGATAAATATTTAATAAACAGAAAAAAATTTAAAAAATTTGTTCTTCCTGGGTTTGGAGGTGATTCGAACCCGGGTCTGTCTGTTTGCAGACAGGGGCCTTAGCCTCTTGAGCCACTCTGCTCCACATTGCTCTGAGTGTTATAAAAATATAGTTATTATTTAAAAAGATTTAAGATGAAAATTAACTCCTATGTCTCGTGTTAATACAAATGAATAAATAAATGTATAGTATGGAGACTATATAGTACAAAGTAAATGGGTTTTATATATTTGTATAATAAACATAAATAGATTGTTGCCTTATGCTATAATTTATTATAGTGTTTAATGTGTGAAAGAATGAAAAAAGAAAACACAGGTTTAAAAGATCATCACACCTGTGCTAATTAATGCTAATTAATGCTCTATATTGATTGGGTACCTGGCATTTAAATACGGACAACAGAATGCACCTCAATACCTTCTGATGAAACCGTGAGATTGAAAGCACGGAGAAACGCGTTAAGGAACAATTTTAAAACACCAGCAGGCGGCACGGAATCCCTCTATGCCAGAGGACAATTTGGAGAAATTGCCAGAAACCAACTTTGAAAGTGTACACCCTTCCCCTGTGGACGCTGCAGACACCGCCGCTCCCGCCGGAAAACCTCGGCTTCAACTGCACAAGATCCAGCCTGACGGAGGTTTCAATCTACGGCTGTGGTGAGCATTAAACATTGGCGGTGGGGATAGAAGAGGGTGACACAAGTTGTTGTGCGGCAGACACAACTGTGAACACTTGCAGTTTCTACCAAACTTATTGTTTCAGTCTGTGGATACAAAGTAATAACGGACATCGTCACAAAATAACCAGCTCTTCACCGGGGAGTTATATAAATAGCACTTTGTGTGCTTAAAGAAAAATCTATATTGGAGCTCCAGCGGTATAGGGTTATTTGGACGGTAATAGTCACAGTTCTGGACATTTCAATATTGCAGCCCTGGTGTGTTTTAAAGATTTTATTTATTTTTATGTTGTGCATTAACAAGAAATCGGATTATTAAACAATAAATAAATATATAATTGTAATCAAAAGATCAAAATATATATGCGCTTCCTTGTAATATACATATTTTATATGGTATATGGTTTTAGTGTTCACAGTAAGTGTTTGCATATTCCTCACTGTATTTCTTGGCTGGACACCTTTGTTGCTCCTCATGGAACTCCTGTTTCCTGATTGGTTGTCTACATTGACAGTCTCAGTTTCAGACATGCTTTCTGCTGCCTGTACATCCAATAATACATGTTGTTTTCTTCTTGCTCCACTGCCCCAGTTAGTAGCGCTATTTCATGAAACACCACATCTCTGGATTTAAGAAGACGTTTGTTTGTAATATCCAAAAGTCTGTATCCTTTGCTTTCTTCACAGTATCTGAGCATAATACATTCTATGGAATTTGTATCTAACTTTCTCCTTAGGTATATGTGCAAAAGCTTTGCTCACGAAGACACGAAGATGACTGACACTTGGCTTTTTATTGGACCACGTCTCTAGTTGCGTTTTACCTTTTACAGCTACTGTAGGTGCA